>NW_027463808.1:0-82500 GCF_050947455.1 Rhinoderma darwinii
AAGAGAGAGGGAGAGAGGAACAGAAAGAGAAAGATATAAAGAGAGAGAGATAAAGAGAGAGAGAGGGAGAGAGAGGGAGAAAGTGAGATGGAGAAAGAGAGAGAGAAAAAAAAAGAGAGAGACAGAGAAAGAGAGAGAGAGAAAGAGAGAGAGAGAAAGAGAGAAAGAGAGAGAAAGAGTGAGAGAGAAGAGAGAGAGAGAGAGAAATAGGGAGAGAGAATGGGGGAGAAAGAGAGAGAGAGAGAGAAAGGGGAGAAAGAGAGAGATAAATAGAAAGAGAGAGAGAGAGAAAGAGAGAAAGAGAGAGAAAGAGAGAGAAAGAGAGAAAGAGAGAGAGAGAAAGAGAGGGAGGGAGAGAGAGATAGAGAAGGAGAAAGAGAGAGAGAAAGAGAGAGAGAGAAAGAGAGAGGGAGAATGAGAGAGAGAGAGAGAGAAAGAGAGAGGGAGAATGAGAGAGAGAGAGAGAGAGAGAGAGAGAGAAAGAGAGGGATAGCCAAAACCGAGCTGGACAAGGTGGGTGGGTTGGTGGTGGAGACCCTGGGACACAGGCTCTTTGTGCCCTCCTAATAATCCAGCTCCACCTCTGTGGGGTAAATGGCCTGGACTCGAGACTGATGCTCTATGTATCTGGAGAGGATCAGGCCGCTCTATGGATCTGGAGAGGATCAGGCCGCTCTATGTATCTGGAGGGGATCAGGCCGCTCTATGTATCTGGAGGGGATCAGGCCGCTCTATGTATCTGGAGAGGATCAGGGCGCTCTATGTATTTGGAGAGGATCAGGCCGCTCTATGTATCTGGAGAGGATCAGGCCGCTCTATGTATCTGGAGAGGATCAGGCTGCTCTATGGATCTGGAGAGGATCAGGCCGCTCTATGTATCTGGAGAGGATCAGGCCGCTCTATGGATCTGGAGAGGATCAGGCCGCTCTATGTATCTGGAGAGGAATCAGGCCGCTCTATGTATCTGGAGAGGATCAGGCCGCTCTATGGATCTGGAGAGGATCAGGCCGCTCTATGGATCTGGAGAGGATCAGGCCGCTCTATGTATCTGGAGAGGATCAGGCCGCTCTATGTATCTGGAGAGGATCAGGCCGCTCTATGTATTTGGAGAGGATCAGGCCGCTCTATGTATCTGGAGAGGATCAGGCCGGTCTATGTATCTGGAGAGGATCAGGCCGCTCTATGTATCTGGAGAGGATCAGTCCGCTCTATGGATCTGGAGGGGATCAGGCCGCTCTATGTATCTGGAGGGGATCAGGCCGCTCTATGTATCTGGAGAGGATCAGGCCGCTCTATGTATCTGGAGAGGATCAGGCCGCTCTATGTATCTGGAGAGGATCAGGCCGCTCTATGTATCTGGAGAGGATCAGGCCGCTCTATGTATCTGGAGAGGATCAGGCCGCTCTATGTATCTATGTATCTGGAGAGGATCAGGCCGCTCTATGGATCTGGAGGGGATCAGGCCGCTCTATGTATCTATCTATCTGTCCGTCTGTCCGTCTGTCCATCTATCTATCTGTAGAGCAGATACAGAATATGTTATTTAACACGTCAATAAGCTGCTTATAGTCGAGTCTAGTTAATTACCTGTGTTGAGGAATTCATTTCACTCAGCAGCATGTAATAAAGTAAATCAGCAGACAATGTTACACATCCAAATTATGTACATGAATGTGAGAAGTGTCAGCAGTTAACAGAGATAAATGAGGATTTGACTCATTTTAAACAAACAGAGACAAGGTTTTCCTCACTCCGCTGATCCTGCACAAAGCAAGACATTTATATCTACAAGTAATATTTACTCAGCGAAAAAACAAGAAACAGCAGCAGTGAATTGTAAATTCGCTATTAAAAAGGAATTCAACCCATTTAACTGTTCAATAACAGACATAACGCCCTGATAGAACTCATATTATACTGCTCCTATATACAAGAATATAACTACTATAATACTGCTCCTATATACAAGAATATAACTACTATAATACTGCTCCTATATACAAGAATATAACTACTATAATACTGCTCCTATATACAAGAATATAACTACTATAATACTGCCCCTATATACAAGAATATAACTACTATAATACTGCTCCTATATACAAGAATATAACTACTATAATACTGCCCCCTATATACAAGAATATAACTACTATAATACTGCCCCCTATATACAAGAATATAACTACTATAATACTGCCCCTATGTACAAGAATATAGCTACTATAATACTGCTCCTATATACAAGAATATAACTACTATAATACTGCCCCCTATATACAAGAATATAACTACTATAATTACTGCCTCCCTATATACAAGAATATAACTACTATAATACTGCTCCTATATATAAGAATATAACTACTATAATACTGCCCCCTATATACAAGAATATAACTACTATAATACTGCCCCCTATATACAAGAATATAACTACTATAATACTGCTCCTATATACAAGAATATAACTACTATAATACTGCCCCTATGTACAAGAATATAGCTACTATAATACTGCTCCTATATACAAGAATATAACTACTATAATACTGCCCCCTATATACAAGAATATAACTACTATAATACTGCTCCTATATACAAGAATATAACTACTATAATACTGCTCCCTATATACAAGAATATAACTACTATAATACTGCTCCTATATATAAGAATATAACTACTATAATACTGCCCCCTATATACAAGAATATAACTACTATAATACTGCCCCCTATATACAAGAATATAACTACTATAATACTGCTCCTATATACAAGAATATAACTACTATAATACTGCCCCTATATACAAGAATATAACTACTATAATACTGCCCCTATATACAAGAATATAACTACTATAATACTGCTCCCTATATACAAGAATATAACTACTATAATACTGCCTCCTATATACAAGAATATAACTACTATAATACTGCCCCTATATACAAGAATATAACTACTATAATACTGCCCCTATATACAAGAATATAACTACTATAATACTGCCCCCTATATACAAGAATGTAACTACTATAATACTGCCCCTATATACAAGAATATAACTACTATAATACTGCCCATATATACAAGAATATAACTACTATAATACTGCTCCTATATACAAGAATATAGCTACTATAATACTGCCCCTATATACAAGAATATAACTACTATAATACTGCTCCTATATACAAGAATATAACTACTATAATACTGTCCCCTATATACAAGAATATAATTACTATAATACTGCCCCCTATATACAAGAATATAACTACTATAATACTGCCCCCTATATACAAGAATATATCTACTATAATACTGCTCCTATATACAAGAATATAACTACTATAATACTGCCCCCTATATACAAGAATATAACTACTATAACACTGCCCCTATATACAAGAATATAACTACTATAATACTGCCCCTATATACAAGAATATAACTACTATAATACTGCTCCCTATATACAAGAATATAACTACTATAATACTGCCTCCTATATACAAGAATATAACTACTATAATACTGCCCCTATATACAAGAATATAACTACTATAATACTGCCCCTATATACAAGAATATAACTACTATAATACTGCCCCTATATACAAGAATGTAACTACTATAATACTGCCCCTATATACAAGAATATAACTACTATAATACTGCCCATATATACAAGAATATAACTACTATAATACTGCTCCTATATACAAGAATATAGCTACTATAATACTTCCCCTATATACAAGAATATAACTACTATAATACTGCTCCTATATACAAGAATATAACTACTATAATACTGTCCCCTATATACAAGAATATAATTACTATAATACTGCCCCCTATATACAAGAATATAACTACTATAATACTGCCCCCTATATACAAGAATATATCTACTATAATACTGCTCCTATATACAAGAATATAACTACTATAATACTGCCCCCTATATACAAGAATATAACTACTATAATACTGCTCCTATATACAAGAATATAACTACTATAATACTGCCTCCTATATACAAGAATATAACTACTATAATACTGCCTCCTATATGCAAGAATATAACTACTATAATACTACTCCTATATACAAGAATATAACTACTATAATACTGCTTCTATATACAAGAATATAACTACTATAATACTGCTCCTATATACAAGAATATATCTACTATAATACTGCTGCTATATACAGAAATATAACTACTATAATACTGCCCCTATATACAAGAATATAACTACTATAATACTGCCCCTATATACAAGAATATAACTACTATAATACTGCCCCTATATACAAGAATATAACTACTATAATACTGCCCCTATATACAAGCATATAACTACTATAATACTGCCCCTATATACAAGAATATAACTACTATAATACTGCCCCTATATACAAGAATATAACTACTATAATACTGCCCCTATATACAAGAATATAACTACTATAATACTACCCCTATATACAAGAATATAACTACTATAATACTGCCCCCTATATACAGGAATATAACTACTATAATACTGCCCCTATATACAAGAATATAACTACTATAATACTGCTCCTATATACAAGAATATAACTACTATAATACTGCTCCTATATACAAGAATATAACTACTATAATACTGCTCCTATATACAAGAATATAACTACTATAATACTGCCCCCTATATACAAGAATATAACTACTATAATACTGCTCCTATATACAAGAATATAACTACTATAATACTGCTCCTACATACAAGAATATAACTACTATAAGGGTATGTTCACACGGCCTATTTACGGACGTAATTCGGGCGTTTTTGCCCCGAATTACGTCCGAAAATAGCGCCTCAATAGCGCTGGCAAACATCTGCCCATTGAAAGCAATGGGCAGACGTCTGTCTGTTCACACGAGGCGTAATTTACGCGCCGCTGTCAAATGACGGCGCGTAAATAGACGCCCGCGTCAAAGAAGTGACCTGTCACTTCTTTGGCCGTAATTGGAGCCGTTATTCATTGACTCCAATGAATAGCAGCGCCAATTACGTCCGTAATTGACGCGGCGTTCAAGCGCCTGCACATGCCGGTACGGCTGAAACATCCCCGTAATTTCAGCCGTTACGGACGCCCTCGTGTGAACATACCCTCATACTGCCTCCTATATACAAGAATATAACTACTTTAATACAGCTCCTACTTACAAGAATATAACTACTATAATACAGCTCCTACATACAAGAATATAACTACTATAATACAGCTCCTACATACAAGAATATAACTACTATAATACAGCTCCTACATACAAGAATATAACTACTATAATACAGCTCCTACATACAAGAATATAACTACTATAATACTGCTCCTACATACAAGAATATAACTACTATAATACTGCTCCCTATATACAAGAATATAACTACTATAATACAGCTCCTAAATACAAGAATATAACTACTATAATACTGCCCCCTATATACAAGAATATAACTACTATAATACTGCCTCCTATATACAAGAATATAACTACTATAATACAGCTCCTACATACAAGAATATAACTACTATAATACAGCTCCTACATACAAGAATATAACTACTATAATACAGCTCCTACATACAAGAATATAACTACTATAATACTGCTCCTACATACAAGAATATAACTACTATAATACAGCTCCTATATACAAGAATATAACTACTATAATACTGCTCCTATATACAAGAATATAACTAGTATAATACTGCCCCCTATACAAGAATATAACTACTATAATACTGTCCCCTATATACAAGAATATAACTAGTATAATACTGCCCCCTATACAAGAATATAACTACTATAATACTGTCCCCTATATACAAGAATATACCAACTATAATACTGCTACCTATATACAAGAATATAACTACTATAATACTTCCCCCATATACAAGAATATAACTACTATAATACTGCTCCTATATACAAGAATATAACTACTATAATACTGCCTCCTATATACACTACCGTTCAAAAGTTTAGGGTCACTTAGAAATGTCCTTATTTTTGAAAGAAAAGCACAGTTTTTTTCAATGAAGATAACATTAAATTAATCAGAAATCCACTCTATACATTGTTAATGTGCTAAATGACTATTCTAGCTGCAAACGTCTGTTTTTTAATGCAATATCTACATAGGTGTATAGAGGCCCATTTGCAGCAACCATCACTCCAGTGTTCTAATGGTACATTGTGTTCGCTAACTGTGTTAGAAGGCTAATGGATGAAAGCACTTGAAAACCCTTGTGCAATTATGTTAGCACCGCTGTAAACAGTTTTGCTGTTTAGAGGAGCTATAAAATTGACCTTCCTTTGAGCTAGTTGAAAATCTGGAGCATTACATTTGTGGGTTCGATTAAACTCTCAAAATGGCTAGAAAAAGAGAGCTTTCATGTGAAACTCGACAGTCTATTCTCGTTCTTAGAAATTAAGGCTATTCCATGCAAGAAATTGCCAAGAAACTGAAGATTTCCTACAACGGTGTGTACTACTACCTTCAGAGGACAGCACACACAGGCTCTAACTATGATGATGATACACTTCAAGAGTTTGCAGTAGATATGCTCCATTTCTTAATGAAGCACAATTATTTCTACTTTGAGGGAAACTATTATTTACAGAAAAGAGGAGTGTCCATGGGGGCCAAATTCTCACCATCCATGGCAAACCTGGTCATGGCTTGGTGGGAGGAAATTTTTCTATTTGCAACTGATAACCCCTTTATGGAATCCATACATTGGTATGGCAGATACATCGATGACCTTCTGTTCATCTGGGAGGGCGAATATAATATGTTATAGGAGTATATTATAGAACTGGATAGAATAGTACAGTATATTATATTACAGTAGTATAGAATAGTATAGGATGGTATAATATAATATAATATGTTATAGGAGTATATTATAGAACTGGATAGAATAGTACAGTATATTATATTACAGTAGTATAGAATAGTATAGGATGGTATAATATAATATAATATAATATGTTATAGGAGTATATTATAGAACTGGATAGAATAGTACAGTATATTATATTACAGTAGTTAAACATAGAACAGTAGAGGATACTACAGTATAGTATATTGCAGTACTACATTATTAAACTGTATAGGATAGTACAGTATTGGATAGTACATTATATTATATTACAATAGTATATTATTAAACAGTATAGGATAGTGCATTCTAGGATTGTACAGTATAATATATTACAGTAGTACATTATAGAACAGTATAGAATAATATAGTATATTATGTTACAGTAGTACATTATAGAATAGTACAGTCTAGTATATTACAGTAGTAAAACAGAACAGTAGAGGATACTACAGTATAGTATATTACAGTACTACATTATTAAACTGTATAGGATAGTGAAGTATTGGATAGTACAGCACAGTACAGTACAGTTGTCCTTTATAGAATAGTATAGGATAGTACGGTATAATATTTTACAGTAGTATATTTTAAAACAGTATAGGTTAGTACAGTATAATATATTACAGTAGTACATTATAGAGCAATATAGGATAGTACAGTATAGGATAGTACAGTATATTCTATTACAATAGTACATTGTAGAACAGTATAGGATAGTACTGTATAATATATTACAGTAGTACATTATAGAACAGTATTACAGTATAATATCTTACAGTAGTACATTATAGAACAGTATAGGTTAGTACAGTATAATATATTACAGTAGTACAATATAGAGCAATATAGGATAGTACAGTACAGTATAGTATAATATATTATAGTAGTACATTATAGAACAGTGTAGGATAGTACAGTATATTATATTACAGTAGTACATTATAGAACAGTATAGGATAGTGATATACAATATATTACAGTAGTACATTATAGAACAGTATAGGATAGTACAGCATATTATATTACAGTCCATTATAGAACAGTATAGGATAGTACAGTATAATATATTACAGTAATACATTATAGAACAGTATAGGATAGTGCAGTATAGTAAATTACAGTAGTACATTATAAAACAGTATAGGATCCCTGTCCACCATCCCCTGTTCACGTCTCCTGGTAACAGTCCTTTGCCCACCATTCTCTATCCATCATCCTCTGTCCACCCTCCCCTGTCCACCGTCCCGTGTCCACCGTCCCCTGTCCACCGTCCTCTGTCCACCGTCCCCTGTCCACCGTACCCTGTCCACTGTCCCCTGTCCACCGTCCTCTGTCCACCGTCCCCTGTCCACCGTCCTCTGTCCACTGTCCTCTGTCCACCGTCCTATGTCCACCATCCCTTGTCCACCATCCTCTTTCCATCATCCTCTTTCCATCATCTTCTGTCCACCATCCCCTATCCTCTGTTCACAATCCCCTGTTCACAATCCCATGTTCACCATCCTCTGGTCACTATTCTCTGTTCACCAACCACGCGCTGTTCACCATCCTCTGATCATCATTCTCTGGTCACTATTCTCTGTTCACCATCCTTTAATCATGATCCTCTGTGCACCATTGTCTTTTCATCATCCCCTGTCCACCATCTTCAGTTCACCATCCTCTATCCAACATCCACAGTTCACCATCCTCTGATCACCATCCTCTGATTATCATTTTCTGATCACCTTTCTCTTTTCATCATAGTCTGATCATCCTCTGTTGATCATTTTCATTTAGCCATCCTCTTTTAACCATTCTTTGTTCACCATCCTCTGTTCACCATCCTCTGATCATCCTCCTACTCTGTTTACCATCTTCTATTCACCATCGTCAGATCACCAGCCTTTGTTCACCATCTTCTGTCTATTTTCCTCTGTCCACCATCCTCTGTTCACCATCCTATGTGCACCATTGTCTGTCTATCATTCTTTGTTTACCATCCATTGTCCATCATCCTCTTTCCACCATACACTGTCCACCATTCTCTGTCCACCATCCTCTGTCCACCATCCTCTATGCACGATTGTCTGTCTATCATCCTCTGTTCACTATTCTCTGTCCATCATCCTTTTTCAACCATCCTCTGTCCAACATTCTCTGCCCACCATCCTCTGTCCCCATCCTCTTTCCACCATCCTCTTTTCCACCATCCTTTTTCACCATCTTCTGTCCATCATCCTCTGTTCACCATCCTCTGTGCACCATTGTCTGTCCATCATCCTCAGTTCACAATCCTCTGTCCATCATCCTTTTTCCACCATGCACTATACTCTGTCCACCATCCTCTGTCCATCATCCTCTGTTCACCATTGTCTGTCTATCATCCTCTGTTCACCATCCACTGTCCACCATCCTTTGTCCATCATCCACCATCCTCTGTCCACCATTGCCTGTCTAGCATGCTCTGTTCACCATCCTCTATCCATCATCCACATTCCACCATCCTCTATCCACCCTCCTCTGTCCACCATCCACCATCCACCATCCTCTGTTCACCATCCACCATCCTCTGTTCACCATCTTCTGTCCATCGTCCTCTGTTCAAAATCCTCTGTTGATCATTGTCTGTCTATCGTCCTCTGTTCACCATCCTCTTTCCACCATCCTCTTTCAACCAACCTCTGTCCACCATCCCCTGTCCACCATCCTCTGTGTACGATTGTCTGTCTATCATCCTCTGTTCACTATCCTCTGTCCATCATCCTTTTTCAACCATCCTCTGTCCAACATTCTCTGTCCACCATCCTCTGTCCCCATCCTCTTTTCCACCATCCTCTTTTCACCACCTTCTGTCCATCAACCTCTGTCCACCATCCTCTGTTCACCATTCTCTGTTCACCATCCTATGTGCACCATTGTCTGTCCATCATCCTCAGTTCACCATCCTCTGTCCATCATCCTCTTTCCACCATCCTCTTTCCACCATGCACTATACTCTGTCCACCATCCTCTGTTCATCATCCGCCATCCTCTGTTGACCATTGTCTGTCTATCATCCACTGTTCACCATCCTCTTTCCACCATCCCCTGTTCACCATCCTCTGTCCACCATCCTCTGTCCACCATCCTTTGTCCACCATCCTCTATTCGCCATCCTCTTTGCAGAATCCTCTGTTCACCATCCTCTGTCCATTATCCTCTGTCCACCATTGCTGGTCTAGCATGCTCTGTTCACCATCCTCTATCCATCATCCACATTCCACCATCCACTATCCACCCTCCTCTGTCCACCATCCACCATCCTCTGTTCACCAACTTCTGTCTATCATCCTCTGTTCACCATCCTCTTTCCACCATCCTCTGTCCACCAACCTCTGTCCACCATCCCCTGTCCACCATCCTCTGTGCACGATTGTCTGTCTATCATCCTCTGTTCACTATCCTCTGTCCATCATGCTTTTTCAACCATCCTCTGTCCAACATTCTCTGTCCACCATCCTCTGTCCCCATCCTCTTTTCCACCATCCTCTTTTCACCATCTTCTGTACATCATCATCTGTCCACCATCCTCTGTTCACCATCCTCTGTTCACCATTCTCTATTCACCATCCTATGTGCACCATTGTCTGTCCATCATCCTCAGTTCACCATCCTCTGTTCACCATGCTCTTTCCACCATCCTCTGTCCACCAAACTCTGTCCACCATGCTCTGTTCCCATCCTCTTTTCCACCATCCTCTTTTCACCATCTTCTGTCCATCATCCTCTGTCCACCATCCTCTGTTCACCATTCTCTGTTCACCATCCTATGTGCACCATTGTCTGTCCATCATCCTCAGTTCACCATCCTCTGTCCATCATCCTCTTTCCACCATCCTCTTTCCAACATGCACTATACTCTGTCCACCATCCTCTGTCCATCATCCACCATCCTCTGTTGACCATTGTCTGTCTATCATCCTCTGTTCACCATCCTCTTTCCACCATCCTCTGTCCACCAACCTTTGTCCACCATCCCCTGTTCACCATCCTCTGTCCACCATCCTCTGTCCACCATCCTTTGTCCACCATCCTCTATTCGCCATCCTCTTTGCAGAATCCTCTGTTCACCATACTCTGTCCATCATCCTCTGTCCATTATCCTCTTTCCACCATACTCTGTTCACAATCCTATTTTCACCATTCTCTGTCTGTTCACCATCGTCTGTTCACCATCCTCTGTTTACCATTGTCTGTCTATTGTCCTCTGTTCACCATCCTCTTTCCACCATCCTCTTTCCACCATCCTCTTTCCACCATCCTCTTTCCACCATCCTCTGTCCACCAACCTCTGTCCACCATCCCCTGTTCACCATCCTCTGTCCACCATCCTCTGTCCACCATCCTTTGTCCACCATCCTCTATTCGCCATCCTCTTTGCAGAATCCTCTGTTCACCATCCTCTGTCCATCATCCTCTGTCCATTATCCTCTGTCCACCATTGCCTGTCTGGCATGCTCTGTTCACCATCCTCTATCCATCATGCACATTCCACCATCCTCTATCCACCATCCTCTGTCCATCATCCACCATCCTCTGTCCACCATTGCCTGTTTAGCATGCTCTGTTCACAATCCTCTATGCATCATCCACATTCCACCATCCTCTATCCACCCTCCTCTGTCCACTATCCACCATCCTCTGTTCACCATCTTCTGTCCATCACCCTCAGTTCCCCATCCTCTGTTCACCATCCTCTTTCCACCATCCTCTGTCCACCAACCTCTGTCCACCATCCTCTGTCCACCACCAACCTCTGTGCACGATTGTCTGTCTATCATCCTCTGTTCACTATCCTCTGTCCATTATACTTTTTCAACCATCCTCTGTCCAACATTCTCTGTCCACCATCCTCTGTCCCCATCCTCTTTTCCACCATCCTCTTTTCACCATCTTCTGTCCATCATCCTCTGTCCACCATCCTCTGTTCACCATTCTCTGTTCACCATCCTATGTGCACCATTGTCTGTCCATCATCCGCAGTTCCCCATCCTCTGTCCATCATCCTCTTTCCACCATCCTCTTTCCACCATGCACTATACTCTGTCCACCATCCTCTGTCCATCATCCACCATCCTCTGTTGACCATTGTCTGTCTATCATCCTCTGTTCACCATCCTCTTTCCACCATCCTCTGTCCACCAACCTTTGTCCACCATCCCCTGTTCACCATCCTCTGTCCACCATCCTCTGTCCACCATCCTTTGTCCACCATCCTCTATTCGCCATCCTCTTTGCAGAATCCTCTGTTCACCATACTCTGTCCATCATCCTCTGTCCATTATCCTCTTTCCACCATACTCTGTTCACAATCCTATTTTCACCATTCTCTGTCTGTTCACCATCGTCTGTTCACCATCCTCTGTTTACCATTGTCTGTCTATTGTCCTCTGTTCACCATCCTCTTTCCACCATCCTCTTTCCACCATCCTCTTTCCACCATCCTCTTTCCACCATCCTCTGTCCACCAACCTCTGTCCACCATCCCCTGTTCACCATCCTCTGTCCACCATCCTCTGTCCACCATCCTTTGTCCACCATCCTCTATTCGCCATCCTCTTTGCAGAATCCTCTGTTCACCATCCTCTGTCCATCATCCTCTGTCCATTATCCTCTGTCCACCATTGCCTGTCTGGCATGCTCTGTTCACCATCCTCTATCCATCATCCACATTCCACCATCCTCTATCCACCATCCTCTGTCCATCATCCACCATCCTCTGTCCACCATTGCCTGTTTAGCATGCTCTGTTCACAATCCTCTATGCATCATCCACATTCCACCATCCTCTATCCACCCTCCTCTGTCCACTATCCACCATCCTCTGTTCACCATCTTCTGTCCATCACCCTCAGTTCCCCATCCTCTGTTCACCATCCTCTTTCCACCATCCTCTGTCCACCAACCTCTGTCCACCATCCTCTGTCCACCACCAACCTCTGTGCACGATTGTCTGTCTATCATCCTCTGTTCACTATCCTCTGTCCATTATACTTTTTCAACCATCCTCTGTCCAACATTCTCTGTCCACCATCCTCTGTCCCCATCCTCTTTTCCACCATCCTCTTTTCACCATCTTCTGTCCATCATCCTCTGTCCACCATCCTCTGTTCACCATTCTCTGTTCACCATCCTATGTGCACCATTGTCTGTCCATCATCCGCAGTTCCCCATCCTCTGTCCATCATCCTCTTTCCACCATCCTCTTTCCACCATGCACTATACTCTGTCCACCATCCTCTGTCCACCATCCTTTGTCCACCATCCTCTATTCGCCATCCTCTTTGCAGAATCCTCTGTTCACCATCCTCTGTCCATCATCCTCTGTCCATTATCCTCTGTCACCCATTGCCTGTCTAGCATGCTCAGTTCACCATCCTCTATCCATCATCCACATTCCACCATCCTCTATCCACCATCCTCTGTCCATCATCCACCATCCTCTGTCCACCATTGCCTGTCTAGCATGCTCTGTTCACCATCCTCTATCCAGTATCCACATTCCACCATCCTCTATCCACCCTCCTCTGTCCACTATCCACCATCCTCTGTTCACCATCTTCTGTCCATCATCCTCTGTTCAAAATCCTCTATTGACCATTATCTGTCTATCATCCTCTGTTCACCATCCTCTTTCCACCATCCTCTGTCCACCAACCTCTGTCCACCATCCCCTGTCCACCATCCTCTGTGCACGATTGTCTGTCTATCATCCTCTGTTTACTATCCTCTGTCCATCATCCTTTTTCAACCATCCTCTGTCCAACATTCTCTGTCCACCATCCTCTGTCCCCATCCTCTTTTCCACCATCCTCTTTTCACCATCTTCTGTCCATCATCTTCTGTCCACCATCCTCTGTTCACCATCCTCTGTTCACCATCCTGTAATGACGGGGGTGGGGAGACAGACAAGTGAGCCCTAATCTACCCACCACTCAGTCCCTGCCTACTTGTAACGACCCGCCCTAGGCGACGGAGTACAACTGGGCGACGGTCCCTACGCTCAATAAGTGCACGACAGACAAACAGACAAGGGTACACAGAGCTAGGAGGAGAAAGGGGCAGTTGCCCACGGCAACACCGTGAGCAACAAGAGAAGTGAACAAGCCGAGTCAAACCAGGAGAGTACGAGGTGCCAAACGCAGAGCAGAAGAGTAGTAAACAAGCCGAGTCAAACTAGGAGTGTACGAGGTACAAAACGCAGAGCAGGAGAGTAGTCAGCAAGCCGGGGTCAATATGAAGCAAGGACAATGGTACAAGAAGCTGCAGCAGGGCCAGGAAACCAAACAAGAAGAATCACAAGCAAAGGAGGAACAGGAAAGGCAGGTATAAATAGACAGAGGGCGGGAGCTTGCTCCGTCTGGACAGGCTGTGATAGGTTCTCCCACTCCTAAGCCTGCCACCCTGAGTGGTGGAAGATGGAGTCAGTCTCACAGACATAGAAGCAGGTGCAGACTGATTATCTATGGGCGTTAACCCCGAAGCTGTGCCTGGCAGATCCTTTACAGTACCCCCCCTTTTATGAGGGGCCACCGGACCCTTTCTAAGTGGACCTGGTTTACTGAAGAAACGAAGGTGAAACCTCCTGACCAATATCCCAGCGTGAACATCCCGAGCGGGTACCCAAGTCCTCTCCTCAGGCCCGTATCCTCTCCAATGGACCAGGTACTGGAGGGAGCCTTGGACCATCCTGCTGTCCACAATCTTGGCCACCTCGAATTCTGCCCCCTCAGGGGTGAGAACAGGGACCGGAGGTTTCCTCGAGGGAGCCAAGGACGGGGAGCAGCGTTTAAGGAGGGAGGCATGGAACACGTCGTGTACTCGAAAAGATGGGGGCAACTCCAGTCGGAAGGAGACAGGATTGAGGACTTCAATGACCTTGTACGGCCCTATAAACCGGGGAGCAAACTTCTTGGACGGGACCTTAAGGTGCAAATTTTTAGACGATAGCCACACCAGATCCCCGACCATAAACAAGGGGTTAGCAGAACGTTTTCTATCTGCCTGAGTTTTTTGTATTTTTGTATGCTCTGGGACGCCTCTAGATTCTTCTGAACCTGAGCCCAGACTGTGCACAGTTCTCGATGAACGACCTCTACCTCAGGATTGTTGGAACTACCAGGTGAAACGGAAGAGAACCGTGGATTAAACCCAAAATTACAGAAAAAGGGGGAGACCCCTGACGAGTTACTGACCCGGTTATTAAGGGAAAATTCGGCGAGGGGAATGAATGAGACCCAATCATATTGACAGTCAGAGATAAAACACCTTAACTATTGTTCTAGAGACTGATTAGTCCTCTCAGTTTGGCCATTAGTTTCAGGATGGAAGGCAGAGGAGAAGGACATATCAATCTCCATCTTTTTACAGAAGGCTCTCCAAAACAATGAAACAAATTGTACCCCTCTATCAGAAACAATACTGACAGGGACCCCATGGAGACGCAGGATGTGTTTGACAAACAAGGTAGCTAACGTCTTAGCATTGGGTAGTTTTTTGAGGGGCACAAAGTGGCACATCTTACTGAAGCGGTCTACTACAACCCACACCAACGACTTGCCTTGAGATGGAGGCAAATCGGTGATAAAATCCATGGAGATATGGGTCCAAGGTCTCTGGGGAATGGGCAAAGAACATAGTAAGCCCGCTGGTCGGAACCTGGGAGTCTTGGACCTAGCACAAACTTCACAAACGGCGACGTAGGCCTTAACGTCTTTAGGTAACCCAGGCCACCAATAGTTTCTGGCAATGAGGTGCTTGGTACCCAGGATGCCTGGATGGCCAGATAATGCAGAGTCATGATTTTCCCTAAGTACCCGTAGCCGGAATTGCAGGGGAACAAACAGCTTGTTCTCAGGAAGGCTCCCGGGAGCTGAACCTTGATCAGCCGCAATTTCAGAGACTAAATCAGAATCAATAGCGGAAATGATTATACCTGGAGGCAAAATACAAGCAGGATCTTCCTCCAAAGGAGGGCTGGTCATGAAGCTACGTGACAGTGCATCAGCCTTAACATTTTTAGACCCAGCCCTATAGGTAACCACAAAGTTGAATCTGGTAAAAAATAACGCCCAACGAGCTTGTCTCGGGTTTAGCCTCCGGGCAGATTCTAGGAAAACCAGATTCTTGTGGTCGGTAAGGACCGTTACCTGGTGCCTAGCCCCCTCCAGGAAGTGGCGCCACTCTTCAAATGCCCATTTAATGGCTAAGAGTTCGCTGTTGCCAATATCATAGTTACTCCTGGAGAAGTAGGCACAGGGACGGAGATGGGTGAGGGACCTGGTACCCTGGGACAAGACAGCCCCCACTCCCACCTCGGACGCGTCAACCTCCACGATAAATGGCTCCATTTGGTTGGGCTGAACCAGCACCGGGGCCGAGATAAAGCACTTCTTAAGGACTTCAAAAGCCTGGACAGCCTCAGGAGGCCAGTGGAGGAGATCAGCACCTTTGCGAGTGAGATCCGTAAGATGCTTAGCGATGACCGAGAAGTTAGCAATAAGCCTCCTGTAATAATTAGCGAACCCCAGGAAGCACTGTAACGCCTTCAGGGAGGCAGGTTGGACCCATTCCGCCACAGCCTGGACCTTGGCGGGGTCCATGCGGAATTCATGAGGAGTGAGGATTTGCCCCAAAAATGGTATCTCCTGCACCCCAAACACACATTTTTCGGTCTTTGCAAACAGTTTGTTTTCCCTTTGGACCTGGAGCACCTTCCTGACATGCTCAATGTGGGAGGACCAGTCCTTGGAAAACACAAGAATGTCATCAAGGTACACTACAAGAAATAACCCCAGGTAGTCTCTTAAAATCTCATTTATGAAATTCTGGAAGACCGCGGGAGCATTACACAACCCAAAGGGCATGACGAGGTATTCGAAATGACCTTCGGGCGTGTTAAACGCAGTCTTCCACTCATCCCCCTCTCTGATGCGGATAAGGTTATAAGCCCCCCGTAGATCAAACTTAGAGAACCATTGGGCCCCCTGAACCTGATTAAAGAGATCAGGAATCAGAGGAAGGGGATACTGGTTCCTTACAGTGACCTTATTCAAGCTTCGGTAGTCAATGCATGGCCTAAGACCACCATCCTTCTTCCCTACGAAGAAGAAGCCAGCACCTACCGGAGAAGTAGAGGGGCGAATATAACCCTTGGCCAGGCATTCCTGGATATACTCTCTCATGGCTTAACGTTCGGGACAAGAGAGATTAAATATCCTACCCTTAGGGAGCTTAGCTCCTGGTAGCAAATTGATTGCGCAATCATATTCTCTATGAGGAGGTAACACTTCGGAGGCCTCTTTAGAGAAAACATCGGCGAAGTCCTGAACAAGCTCAGGTAGCGTGTTCACCTCCTCAGGGGGAGAAATAGAATTAACAGAAAAACATGACGTCAAGCATTCATCACCCCATTTGGTAAGCTCCCCAGTATTCCAGTCAAACATGGGATTATGCAACTGCAACCAGGGAAGGCCTAAAACCAAATCGGACGATAATCCCTGCATTAACAGTACAGAGCACTGCTCCAAATGCATGGAGCCAACAAGGAGTACAAAAACAGGGGTATGCTGTGCAAAATAACCATTAGCAAGAGGAGTGGAGTCGATACCCACTACCGGGACAGGTTTAGGCAAATCAATCAAAGGCATAGCTAGAGACATAGCAAATTCCACAGACATGATATTAGCAGAAGACCCTGAATCCACTAAGGTACTGCCGGTAGCAGACCTACCACCAAAAGAGACCTGAAAGGGAAGCAAGATTTTATTACGTTTCATATTTACGAGAAATACCTGTGTGCCCAAGTGACCTCCCCGATGATCACTTAGGCGCGGAAGTTCTCCGGCTGCATTCTTACGCTTAGGACAGTTGCTCACTTGATGCTTGTCATCCCCACAGTAGAAGCAGAGACCATTCTTCCTGCGGAAATCTCTACGTTGTTGGGGGGACACGGAGGCCCCGAGTTGCATAGGTACCTCCGAGTCTTCCGAGGAGGAACGAAGCAACGGAACCTCGGGAAGCATCATGGGGGAGTCAGAGGAGAAAACATCAAGACGTTCAAGTCGTCGTTCCCTGCGACGTCGGTCAAGTCGTACCGCTAAAGCCATAACCTGGTCTAGGGAGTCAGAAGAGGGATAACTAACTAGCAGATCTTTCAGGGCGTTCTACAGACCCAACCTAAACTGGCACCTTAAGGCAGGGTCATTCCACCGAGCAGCTACGCACCACTTCCTAAAGTGAGAGCAATACGCCTCAACAGGTCTCTTACCCTGATGTAAGGTCACCAGCTGACTCTCGGCAAAAGCAGTCTTGTCAGTCTCGTCATAGATGAGTCCGAGAGCAGAAAAGAAAAGATCAACGGAGGAAAGTTCAGGGGCGTCAGGAGCCAAGGAGAAGGCCCATTCTTGGGGCCCTTCCTGGAGCCGGGACATAATTATACCCACCCGCTGGCTCTCAGAACCTGAGGAGTGGGGCTTTAAACGAAAATAGCGCCTACAACTCTCCCGAAAGGAGAGAAAAGTCTTCCGGTCCCCTGAGAACCGGTCAGGCAACTTGAGGTGGGGTTCAAGAGGTGAGGTGAGGGGGACTACCATGGTAGCATCAGGCTGGTTGACCCTCTGAGCCAGGGCCTGGACCTGTAGGGAGAGACCCTGCATTTGCTGAGCCAGGGTCTCAAGGGGGTCCATAGTGGTGTCAGGGACCAGAGTAGACTAGGTATGGGCTTGTGATTATGTAATGACGGGGGTGGGGAGACAGACAAGTGAGCCCTAATCTACCCACCACTCAGTCCCTGCCTACTTGCAACGACCCGCCCTAGGCGACGGGGTACAACTGGGCGACGGTCCCTACGCTCAATAAGTGCACGACAGACAAACAGACAAGAGTACACAGAGCTAGGGGGAGAAAGGGGCAGTTGCCCACGGCAACACCGTGAGCAACAAGAGAAGTGAACAAGCCAAGTCAAACCAGGAGAGTACGAGGTGCCAAACGCAGAGCAGAAGAGTAGTAAACAAGCCGAGTCAAACTAGGAGTGTACGAGGTACCAAACGCAGAGCAGGAGAGTAGTCAGCAAGCCGGGGTCAATATGAAGCAAGGACAATGGTACAAGAAGCTGCAGCAGGGCCAGGAAACCAAACGAGAAGAATCACAAGCAAAGGAGGAACAGGAAAGGCAGGTATAAATAGACAGAGGGCGGGAGCTAGCTCCGTCTGGCCAGGCTGTGATAGGTTCTCCCACTACTAAGCCTGCCACCCTGAGTGGTGGAAGATGGAGTCAGTCTCACAGACATAGAAGCAGGTGCAGACTGATTATCTATGGACGTTAACCCCGAAGCTGTTCCTGGCAGATCCTTTACACATCCTCTGTTCACCATCCTCTGTTCACCATTCTTTGTTCACCATCCTATGTGCACCATTGTCTGTCCATCATCCTCAGTTCACCATCCTCTGTTCACCATCCTCTTTCCACCATCCTCTGTCCACCAACCTCTGTCCACCAACCTCTGTCCACCATCCTCTGTCCACCAACCTCTGTGCACGATTGTCTGTCTATCATCCTCTGTTCACTATCCTCTGTCCATCATCCTTTTTCAACAATCCTCTGTCCAACATTCTCTGTCCACCATCCTCTGTCCCCATCCTCTTTTCCACCATCCTCTTTTCACCATCTTCTGTCCATCATCCTCTGTCCACCATCCTCTGTTCACCATTCTCTGTTCACCATCCTATGTGCACCATTGTCTGTCCATCATCCTCAGTTCACCATCCTCTGTCCATCATCCTCTTTCCACCATGCACTATACTCTGTCCACCATCCTCTGTCCACCATCCTTTGTCCACCATCCTCTATTCGCCATCCTCTTTGCAGAATCCTCTGTTCACCATCCTCTGTCCATCATCCTCTGTCCATTATCCTCTGTCCACCATTGCCTGTCTAGCATGCTCTGTTCACCATCCTCTATCCATCATCCACATTCCACCATCCTCTATCCACCATCCTCTGTCCATCATCCACCATCCTCTGTCCACCATTGCCTGTCTAGCATGCTCTGTTCACCATCCTCTATCCAGTATCCACATTCCACCATCCTCTATCCACCCTCCTCTGTCCACTATCCACCATACTTTGTTCACCATCTTCTGTCCATCATCCTCTGTTCAAAATCCTCTGTTGACCACTGTCTGTCTATCATCCTCAGTTCACCATCCTCTTTCCACCATCCTCTGTCCACCATCCCCTGTCCACCATCCTCTGTGCACGATTGTCTGTCTATCATCCTCTGTTCACTATCCTCTGTCCATCATCCTTTTTAAACCATCCTCTGTCCAACATTCTCTGTCCACCATCCTCTGTCCCCATCCTCTTTTCCACCATCCTCATTTCACCATCTTCTGTCCATCATCCTCTGTCCACCATCCTCATTTCACCATCCTCTGTTCACCATTCTCTGTTCACCATTGTCTGTCCATCATCCTCAGTTCACCATCCTCTGTCCACCATCCTCTGTCCACCAACCTCTGTGCACTATTGTCTGTCTATCATCCTCTGTCCACCATCCTCTGTCCACCAACCTCTGTGCACTATTCTCTGTCTATCATCCTCTGTTCACTATCCTCTGTCCATCATCCTTTTTCAACCATCCTCTGCCCAACATTCTCTGTCCACCATCCTCTGTCCCCCATCCTCTTTTCCACCATCCTCTTTTCACCATCTTCTGTCCATCATCCTCTGTCCACCATCCTCTGTTCACAATTCTCTGTTCACCCTCCTATGTGCACCATTGTCTGTCCATCATCCTCAGTTCACCATCCTCTGTCCATCATCCTCTTTCCACCATCCTCTTTCCACCATGCACTATACTCTGTCCACCATCCTCTGTCCATCATTCACCATCCTCTGTTGACCATTGTCTGTCTATCATCCTCTGTTCACCATCCTCTTTCCTCCATCCTCTGTCCACCAACCTCTGTCCACATCCCCTGTTCACCATCCTCTGTCCACCATCCTCTGTCCACCATCCTATGTCCACCATCCTCTATTCGCCATCCTCTTTGCAGAATCCTCTGTTCACCATCCTCTGTCCATCATCCTCTGTCCATTATCCTCTGTCCACCATACTTTACCATTCTCTGTCTGTTCACCATCGTCTGTTCACCATCCTCTGTTTGCCATTGTCTGTCTATTGTCCTCTGTTCACCATCCTCTTTCCACCATCCTCTTACCACCATCCTCTCTCTACCATCCTCTGTCCACCAAACTCTGTCCACCAAACTCTGTCCACCATCCTTTGTTCACCATCCTCTTTCCAGCATCCTCTGTCCAGCATCCTCTGTCCACCATCCTCTTTCCGGCATCCTCTGTCCACCATCCTCTGTCCATTATCCACCATCCTTCATCCTCTGTTCACCATCTTATCTCCTTAATCCTCTGTCTACCATCCTCTGTCAACCATCCATTGTGCACCAATTTCTGTCCCCCATCCTCTGTCCATCATCCACCATCCTCTCTCCACCATCCTCTGTCCTCCATTCTCTGTCCACCATCCTCTGTCCAACATCCTCTGTTCATCATCCTTATCCACCATCCTCTTTCCAACATCATCTGTTTACCATCCTCTGTCCACCGTCCTCTGATCATCATCCTCTTCTGTTTACCATCTTCTATTCACCATCGTCTGATCACCATCCTTTGTCCACCATCTTCTGTCAATTTTCCTCGGTCCACCATCCTATGTGCACCATTGTCTGTCTATCGTTCCCTGTTTACCATCCTCTGTCCATCATCATCTTTCCACCATACACTGTACACCATTCTCTGTCCGCCATCCTCTGTCCGCCATCCTCTGTTCGCCATCCTCTGTTCACCATCCTCTGTTCGCCATCCTCTGTTCGCCATCCTCTTTCCGGAGTCCTCTGTACACCATCCTCTGTTCACCATCTTCTGTCCATCATCCTCTGTGTACCATCCTCTGTCCAGCATTCTCTGTCCACCATCCTCTGTTCACCATCCTTATCCACCATCCTCTTTCCAACATTATCTGTTTACCATCCTCTTTCCACCATCCTCTGTCCACCATTCTCTGTCCACGATCCTCTGTCCACCATCCTCTGCCCACCATCCTCTGTTCACCATCCTTATCCACCATCCTCTTTCCAACATCATCTGTTTACCATCCTCTGTCCATCATTGTCTTTCCACTATCCTGTGTCCACCATTCTCTGTCCACCATCCTCTTTCCACCATCCTCTGTCCACCATCTTCTGTCCATCATTCTCTTTCTACCATCCTTTGTTCACCATCCTCTGTTCCCCACCCTATTTTTACAATACTCTGTTCACCATCCTCTGTCCATTATCCTCTGTTCACCATCCTCTGTTTACAATCCTATTTTCACCATCCTTAGTCTGTCCACTATCGTCTGTTCCCCATCCTCTGTTTACCATTGTCTGTCTACCATCCTCTGTTCACCATCCTCTGTCAATCATCCTATTTCCACTATCCTCTGTCCACCCTTTTATGTCCAACGTCCTCTGTACATCACCCACCATCGTCTGTCCACCCTCTTCTGTCCATCATTCTCTTTCCACCTTCCTTTGTCCAACATCATCTTCACCACCCTCTGTTCACTATCTTCTGTTCATAATCCTCTGTCCACTATCCTCTGTTCAAAATCCTCTGTTCACCATTGTCTGTCTATCATCCTCTGTTCACCATCCTCTTTCCACCATGCTCTGTCCACCATCCTCTGTTCGCCATCCTCTTTCCAGAATGCTCTTTTCACCATCCTCTTTCCAGAATGCTCTTTTCACCATCCTCTGTCCATCATCCTGTGTCCATCAACCTCTGTCCGTTATTCTCTGTCCACTATCGTCTGTTCACCATCCTCTGTTTACCATTGCCTATCTATCATCCTCTTTTCTCCATCCTCTTTCCACCATCCTCTTTCCACCATCCTTTGTCCACCATCCTCTGTCCACCATCCTCTGTCCACCATCCTCTGTTCACCATCCTCTGTTCGTCATTCGCTTTCCGGCACAATCTTTCCACCATCCTCTGCCCACCATTCTCTGTCCATTATCCACAATCCTCTGTTCACCATCTTCTGTCCATCATCCTCTGTCTACCATCCTTTGTCAACCGTCCATTGTCCACAAATTTCTGTCCACCATACTCTGTCCATCATCCACCATCCTCTGTCTGCCATCCTCTGTCCACCATCCTCTGTCCACCATCCCCTCTTCACCATCCTTATCCACCATCCTCTTTCCAACATCATCTGTTTACCATCCTCTGTCCATGATTCTCTTTCCACCATCCTATGTCCACCATTCTCTGTCAATCATCCTATTTCCACTATCATCTGTCCACCCTTTTCTGTCCAACGTCCTCTGTACATCACCCACCATCGTCTGTCCACCCTCTTCTGTCCATCATTCTCTTTCCACCATCCTTTGTCCAACATAGTCTTCACCACCCTTTGTTCACTATCTTCTGTTCATAATCCTCTGTCCACTATCCTCTGTTCAAAATCCTCTGTTCACCATCCTCTTTCCACCATCCTCTGTCCACCATCCTCTGTTCACCATCCTCTTTCCAGAATGCTCTTTTCACCATCCTCTTTCCAGAATGCTCTTTTCACCATCCTCTGTCCATCATCCTGTGTCCATCAACCTCTGTCCGTTATTCTCTGTCCACCAGACTCTGTTCACAATCCTATTTTCACCATTCTCTGTCTGTCCACTATCGTCTGTTCACCATCCTCTGTTTACCATTGCCTATCTATCATCCTCTGTTCTCCATCCTCTTTCCACCATCCTCTTTCCACCATCCTTTGTCCACCATCCTCTGTCCACCATCCTCTGTCCACCATCCTCTGTTCGTCATTCGATTTCCGGCATCCTCTGTCCACCATCCTCTGCCCACCATTCTCTGTCCATTATCCACAATCCTCTGTTCACCATCTTCTGTCCATCATCCTCTGTCTAACATCCTTTGTCAACCATCCATTGTCTACAAATTTCTGTCCACCATCCTCTGTCCATCATCCACCATCCTCTGTCTGCCATCCTCTGTCCACCATCCTCTCTTCACCATCCTTATCCACCATCCTCTTTCCAACATCATCTGTTTACCATCCTCTGTCCACCATCCTCTGTCCATGATTCTCTTTCCCCCATCCTCTGTCCACCATTCTCTGTCCACCATTCTCTGTCCACCATTCTCTGTCCACCATCCTCTTTCCACCATCGTCTGTTCACCATCTTCTGTCCATCATTCTCTTTCTGCCATCCTTTGTCCCCCACCCTATTTTTACCATTCTCTGTTCACCATCCTCTGTCCAAAATCCTCTGTTCACCATTGTCTGTCTATCATCCTCTGTTGACCATCCTCTTTCCACCATCCTCTTTCCACCATCCTCTGTCCACCAACCTCTGTCCACCAACCTCTGTCCACCATCCCCTGTCCACCATCCTCTGTTCGCATCCTCTTTCCAGAATCCTCTGTTCACCATCTTCTGTCCATCATCCTCTGTCCATCATCCTCTTTCCACCATCCTCTGTCCACCATCCTCTGTTCACCATCCTCTGTCCACCCTCCTCTGTCCACCATCCTCTGTCCATTATCCACCATCCTCTGTTCACCATCTTCTTTCCATCATCCTCTGTCTACCATCCTCTGTCAACTATCCATTGTCCACCAATTTTTGTCCACCATCCTCTGTCCATCATCCACCTTCCTCTGTCTACCATCCTCTGTCCACCATTCTCTGTTCACCATCCTCTTTCCATCATCCTCTTTCCATAATCCTCAGTTCACCAGCCTATTTTTATCATCCTCTGCTCACCATCCTCTGTCCATTATCCTCTGTCCACATCCTCTGTCCACCATTCTCTAACCACCATTTTCTGTCCACCATCCTCTTTCCACCATCCTCTTTCCATAATCCTCAGTTCACCAGCCTATTTTTATCATCCCATGCTCACCATCCTCTGTCCACCATCCTCTTTCCACCATCCTCTGTCCACCAACCTCTGTCCACCAACCTCTGTCCACCATCCCCTGTCCACCATCCTCTGTTCGCATCCTCTTTCCAGAATCCTCTGTTCACCATCTTCTGTCCATCATCCTCTGTCCATCATCCTCTTTCCACCATCCTCTGTCCACCATCCTCTGTTCACCATCCTCTGTCCACCCTCCTCTGTCCACCATCCTCTGTCCATTATCCACCATCCTCTGTTCACCATCTTCTTTCCATCATCCTCTGTCTACCATGCTCTGTCAACTATCCATTGTCCACCAATTTTTGTCCACCATCCTCTGTCCATCATCCACCTTCCTCTGTCTACCATCCTCTGTCCACCATTCTCTGTTCACCATCCTCTTTCCATCATCCTCTTTCCATAATCCTCAGTTCACCAGTCTATTTTTATCATCCTCTGCTCACCATCCTCTGTCCATTATCCTCTGTCCACATCCTCTGTCCACCATTCTCTAACCACCATTTTCTGTCCACCATCCTCTTTCCACCATCCTCTTTCCATAATCCTCAGTTCACCAGCCTATTTTTATCATCCCATGCTCACCATCCTCTGTCCACCATCCTCTGTCCACATCCTCTGCTCACCATCCTCTGTCCATTATCCTCTGTCCACATCCTCTGTCCACCATTCTCTGACCACCATTTTCTGTCCACCATCCTCTTTCCACCATCCTCTTTCCATAATCCTCAGTTCACCAGCCTATTTTTATCATCCCATGCTCACCATCCTCTGTTCACCATCCTCTGTCCACCATCCTCTGTCCACATCCTCTGTCCACCATTCTCTGACCACCATTCTCTGTCCACCATCCTCTTTCCACCATCCCCTATTCACCATCGTCTGTGCACCATTCTCTGTTCACCATCCTCTTTCCATCATCCTCTTTCCCTAATCCTCAGTTCACCAGCCTATTCTTACCATCCTCTGCTCACCATCCTCTGTCCATTATCCTCTGTCCACCATCCTGTGTCCACCATCCCCTGTCCACCATCCTCTGTCCATCATCCTCTGTTCCACATCCTCTATTTTCATCAACCTTTTTTCACCATCCTCTGTCCACCATTCTCACATCACAATCCTATTTTTATCATCCTCTGTTCTCCATCCTCTGTTCTCCATGCTCTGTCCACCATACTGTTCATCAACCTTTTTTCACCATCCTCTGTCCACCATTCTCCCATCACAATCCTATTTTCGCCATCCTCTATCCCCCATCCCCCATCCCCTATCCCCCATCCCCTATCCCCCATCCTCTATCCCCCATCCTCTGTACACCATAATGTTCATCACCCTGTTTTCACCAGCCTCGATCCTCAGTTCACCATCGCTTTCTTTCCCGAGTTTGTTTGTTTTCCACCAGGATGTTCCTATTTAGGGCAGTGATAAACAATCACAACCCTTAGAGGTCTTCAGGATATAGCAGAGGTGCCGTCCTTCACAACATCTGAGCGGTATGCTACAAACACGCCACGTTTCGAGGATGTCATAATGTTTAACTATCAGAGCTGACTTTTCATTTTTTCAGTGTAGTTTGAGAGATGAAAGCTGCGATGTGAATGGTTGTATGTTTGCTTAGGGCATCAAGGCCAGTTTCTCTGCTAGACAGTGTTAATAAATGATTCCCAATGTATTACTCCCATCATCCCTGTCCCTCATCATTTCACATACATGGAACAATGTCATAGAAAGCTCATTATCCTCCTTGTCTGTATTCAGAGTGTGGAAGAACATGGGGAGAACATGTAAACCCTATGTAGCTGTGGCCCCTGGTTGGATTTGTTTACAGGGCCCCTGTATGCAAGACAGGATATTATTGTGCTGTGTATTACAGTACAACGGAATATCTGGGTCTAGTATTATACAGTGTAGACAGACCCCACATATTGCAGTCACCTGATGTCATCATGGAAACAATCATTCTGATACATTTTATCCTGTAGTTATAATCTCCGGGAAGATATGATGTCTGGAGATCTGGGAATGTTCTCAGGCTGTCAGGCAGATTATTACAGTCATTAGCCTCGCTGGATTGCTGAGGGTCATCTCTAATTAAAAAACAGAAGTTCTCCCAGCCCTGTACTTAAGGGACTCATGAACCGTTGTAGTTGCTGTTTGGTGACCCCTTTCCTCAGCAGATGAGCTCCATTGTCCTTCTACCTGGAATGTCATCTCCAAATATCCAGGCCAACATGTTGGGCTGAGGTCATCCAGGTGGGCAGGTAGTTAGATAGATGTGAGATAGATAGAGAGATAAATAGATATGAGATAGATAGATAGATAGATAGATAGATAGATAGATAGATAGATAGATAGATAGATAGATAGATAGATAGATAGATAGATGGATAGATGGATAGATAGATAGATAGATGATAGATAGATAGATAGATAGATAGATAGATAGATAGATAGATAGATAGATAGATATGAGATAGATAGATAGATAGATAGATAGATAGATAGATAGATAGATAGATAGATATGAGATAGATAGATGGATAGATAGATAGATAGATAGATAGATAGATAGATAGATAGATATGAGATAGATAGATAGATAGATAGATAGATAGATAGATAGATAGATAGATAGATAGATAGATAGATAGATAGATATGAGATAGATAGATAGATAGATATGAGATAGATAGATGGATAGATAGATAGATAGATATGAGATAGATAGATGGATAGATAGATAGATAGATAGATAGATATGAGATAGATAGATAGATAGATAATAGATAGATAAATAGATAGATAGATAGATAGATAGATATGAGCTAGATAGATAGATGATAGATAAATAGATAGATTGATATGAGATAGATAGATAGATATGAGCTCGATAGATAGATAGATAGATAGATAGATAGATAGATAGATAGATAGATAGATAGATAGATAGATAGATAGATAGATAGATAGATAGATAGATGATAGATAAATAGATAGATAGATAGATAAATAGTAAGATATATGTGAGATAGAAGTATATGAGATAGATAGATATCAGATATATAGATGTGAGATCTACATGTACGCCTGTCCCTGACTCCATAGCTACGTGTACGCCTGTCCCTGACTCATTAGGTATGTGTACGCCTGTCCCTGACACATTAGGTACGTGTACGCCGGTACCTGACTCAATAGGTACGTGTTCGCTTGTCCCTGACTCTTTAGGTACATGTACACCTGTCCCTGACTCATTTGGTACGTTTACGCCTGTCCCTGACTAACTAGGTACGTGTGCGCCTGTCTCTGACTCATTAGGTATATGTACGCCTGTTCCTGGCTCATTATGTGCGTGTACACCTGTCCCTGACTCATTAGGTACGTGTACGCCTGTCCCTGACTCATTAGGTACGTGTACGCCTGACCCTGACTCATTACGTACGTGTACGCCAGTCTCTGACTCATTAGGTGCGTGTACGCATGTCCCTGACTCATTAGGTACGTTTACACCGGTCCCTGACTCATTAGGTACGTGTACGCCTGTCTCTGACTAACTAGGTACGTGTACGCATGTCCCTGAATCATTAGGTATGTTTACGCCTGTCCCTGACTCATTAGGTATCTGTACGCTTGTCCCTGACCCATTAGGTACGTGTACGCTTGTCCCTGACTCATTAGACACATATACGCCTGTCCCTGACAACATTAGGTGTGTGTACGCCTGTCCCTGACTCATTAGGTATGTGTTCTCCTGTCCCTGTCTCATTAGGTATGTGTACGCCTATCTGTGACTCATTAGGTACGTGTACGCCTGTCCCTGACCCATTAGGTATGTGTATGCCTGTCCCTGACTCATTAGGTAAATTTACGCCTGTCCCTGACTCATTAGGTACGTGTACGCCTGTCCCTGACTCATTAGACACATGTACGCCTGTCCCTGACACATTAGGTATGTGTATGCCTGTTTCTGACTCATTAGGTACGTGTACGCCTGTCCCTGACACATTAGGTATGTGTACGCCTGTTCCTGACTCATTAGGTATGTGTATGCCTGTCCATGACCCATTAGGTGCGTGTACGCATGTAAATTTACGCCTGTCCCTGACTCATTAGGTATGTGTACTCTTGTCCCTGACTCATTAGGTATGTCTATGCCTGTCCCTGACTCATTAGGTACGTTTACCCCTGTCCCTGACTCATTAGGTACGTGTACGCCTGTCTCTGACTCATTAGACACATGTACGCCTGTCCCTGACACATTAGGTACGTGTATGCCTGTTACTGAAACATTAGGTACGTGTACGCCTGTCCCTGACTCATTAGGTATGTGTATGCCTGTCCATGACTCATTAGGTGCGTGTACACCTGTCCGTGACTCATTAGGTTCGTGTATGCCTATCCCTGACCCATTATGTACGTGTACGCATGTCCCTGACCCATTAGGCACGTGTACGCCTGTCCCTGACTCATAAGGTACGTGTACGCCTGTCTCTGACTCACTAGGTACGTGTACGCCTTTTCTCTGACTCATTAGGTATGTCTATGCCTGCCCCTGACTCATTAGGTACGTTTACGCCTGTCCCTGACAACATTAGGTATGTGTACGCCTGTCCCTGACTTATTAGGTTCGTGTACGCCTTTTCCTGACTCATTAGGTTCGTGTACACCTATCCCTGACTCATTAGGTACGTGTACCCCTGTCCCTGAGCCATTAAGCATGTGTACGCCTGTCCCTGACTCATTAGTTTCATGTACGCCTGTCCCTGACTCATTAGGTATGTTTACGCCTGTACCTGATTCATTAGGTATCTGTACGCCTGTCCCTGACACATTATGTACGTGTACACCTGTCCCTGACTCATTAGGTACGTGTACGCCTGTCCCTGACACATTAGGTATGTGTACGCATGTCCCTGACACATTAGGTACGTGTACGCATGTCCCTGACTCATTAGGAACGTGTACGCCTGTCCCTGACTCATTAGGTACGTGTACGCATGTCCCTGACTCATTAGGTACGTGTACGCGTGTCCCTGACTCATTAGGTACGTTTACGCCTGTCCCTGACTCATTAGGTACGTGTACGCCTGTCCCTGACTCATTAGGCACGTATACGCCTGTCCCTGACTCATTAGGTACGTATACGCCTGTCCCTGACTCATTAGATATGTGTACTCCTGTCCCTGACTCATTAGGTATGTGTACGCCTATCTGTGACTCATTAGGTACGTGTACGCCTGTCCCTGACCCATTAGGTATTGTATGCCTGTCCCTGACTCATTAGGTAAATTTACGCCTGTCCCTGACTCATTAGGTACGTGTACGCCTGTCCCTGACTCATTAGGTATGTCTATGCCTGTCCCTGACACATTAGGTACGTTTACGCCTGTCCCTGACTCATTAGAAACATGTACGCCTGTACCTGACTCATTAGGTACGTGTACGCCTGCCCCTGACTCATTAGGTACATGTAAGCCTGCCCCTGAGTCATTAGGTATGTGCACGCCTGTCCGTGAGTTATTAGGTATGTGTACGCATGTCCCTGACTCATTAGGTGCATGTACGCCTGTCCCTGACTCATTAGGTACGTGTATGCCTGTCCCTGACTCATTAGGTACATGTACGCCTGTCCCTGAGTAATTAGGTACGTGTACGCCTGTCCCTGACTAATTAAGTAAGTGTACGCCTGTCCCTGACTCATTAGGTATGTGTACGCCTGTCCCTGACTCATTAAGTACGTGTACGCCTGTCCCTGACTCATTAGGTACATGTACGCCTGTCCCTGACTCATTTGGTACGTGTACGCCTTTCCCTGACTCATTAGGTACATGTACGCCTGTCCCTGACTCATTAGGTACATGTAGGCCTGTCCCTGACTCATTAGGTACGTGTACGCCTGTCCCTGAATCATTAGGTACATGTACGCTTGTCCCTGACTCATTAGGTACCTGTACGCCTGTTCCTGTGTCATTAGGTACGTGTACGCCTGTCCCTGACTCATTAAGTACGTGTACGCCTGTCCCTGACTCATTTGGTATGTGTACGCCTGTCCCTGACTCATTAAGTACGTGTACGCCTGTCCCTGACTCATTAGATACATGTTCGCCTGTCCCTGACTCATTTGGTATGTGTACGCATGTCCCTGACTCATTAGGTACGTGTACGCCTGTCCCTGACTCATTAGGTACGTGTACGCCTGTCCCTGACTCATTAGGTACGTGTACGCCTGTCCCTGACTCATTAGGTACGTGTACGCCTGTCCCTGACTCATTAGGTACGTGTACGCCTATCCCTGACTCATTAGGTACGTGTACGTCTATGTGATGAGGTTTTTTTTTTCTATTTGTGCTGACGTTGTGGTTTATATATTTACGGGAGTAGTGAGAGGCGTGACATAGAAAATTAAACTCGTGCAGCGCGAGTTGCGTGCCATTCGTTTTTCGCCCATTCCCTAGTTCAATCCTGGATCAGTCCCTGGGTTTGTTGGATCCCGGCAGCAGCTCTTTCCTTCCCTCCCGTCAGCCCCAGCGTTCCCATATTCACTACAGTGAGGAAGCTGCGTATTCCGTAATCCCGGCCGTGGGTGAAATACAGGCCAAGCCCGCAGCGGGTCACAGGGTGTGATTACCACAACAGTCTCCTGGCTCCAACTCTTCTCCCTGTCAGCGAGGGGAGCAGCGAAGATATGAGTGCACAATATCCTCTAAGGCTAAAAAACGTGCGCAAATCTGGTCATGTGCGTTGCGTTTTGCATCAGTGCGCTTTGCGTGTGGTGTGTGTTTTTCATGAACTTGCAAACACTTTTTTTTTCAGTGTAATTGATGCGTGAAACACAGACAGCACACAGATGTGCGTCCATGTGCTGTCCCTAGTTTTTAACACACCCAAGTGTCCATCTATAGTAACTGTCCATATAGAGTAACTGTCCATATAGAGTAACTGTCCATCTATAGTAACTGTCCATATATAGTAACTGTCCATATATAATAACTGTCCATATATACTAACTGTCCATATATAATAACTGTCCATATATGGTAACTGTCCATATATACTAACTGTCCATATATGGTAATTGTCCATATATACTAACTGTCCATATATTGTAATTGTCCATATATACTAACTGTCCGTATATAGTAACTGTCCATATATGGTAACTGTCCATATATACTAACTGTCCAAATTTACTAACTGTCCATATATAGTAACTGTCCATATATACTAACTGTCCATATATAGTAACTGTCCATATATACTAACTGTCCATATATAGTAACTGTCCATATATACTAACTGTCCATATATGGTAACTGTCCATATATACTAACTGTCCATATATGAACAGTTATATTAATATAGGTTCCCCAGGGACGTATACGTTTAACAGAGGCCTGAGATAGATGTCATACAGTGACATCTGTCACCCACGGGCTATTATGGCATCTGTTAAACCTATGTATTTTTCTATTGGATGCCGAGGCACGGAATATCGTAGTCTGCTGTGCTGTTCTATGTTTTTTTGTGGTTTGCTAATGTATGTTGGCCAGATAGAGGTCACGCAGGTCACTCTTTTAGCCTGTGTGTAGCAATAGAGCCTATGGACACATTTAGCATTTAAGTCGGGAGATTTCCCAATGTACACGTGAAATGTAGAAGAAAAACTTAATGTGAACAGGCACAACTGTGATGTGAACAGGTGAAACAAGAAAAAATCTCAACAGACTCGTATTTTCAGATTTTATCCTTGACCTCTGGCTTAAGGTGAGCACCTAATGGGCCCTCAAAACAAACATAAACCTCCACCTCAGCTGCGGCCGCTAATAAAAAACTTCCTTAACATCCAAACCCTTAGCCCTTTCACCCCCTTCTACCACCTCTTGACCTACCAACCGCCCAAAGCACCCAGCAAAACGATCACATCAGCCCTGGCATAGACCCTGACTTACTACCCCTGACCCTGCAAATTTGTGCCACCTATCCATGCCTCATTTAATGCAAGTAGAGAACTCTCTGGCTGACACTTTATGAAAGTACTCTCTGTCATGGGAATACTCACTGAATAGCAATGTTTATGCGGGCGCTCTTTTTCTGGTAGCATTTATAGGCACACTCTTTGGCTGGCAATGTTTATTTGGATACTCTTAGTATGGCACTGTTTATGGAGGCACTCTTGTCTGGTGCTGATGATGTGAGCCCTTTCTCTCTGGCGCTGTTTATGGAGGCACTCTTTTCCTGACACTGTTTATAGGATCTTTCTCTCTGGCGCTGTTTATGGGGGCACTCTTTGCTTGACACTGTTTATAGGATCACCCTCTGTCTGGCACTGTTTATGGGAGCACTCTGGCTAGCACTGTTTATTTGGGCACTCTTTTTTCTGGTGCTGTTTACGTGAGCACTTTCTGTTTGACACGGTTTATAGGAGAACTGTCTGGCTAGCACTTTTTATGAGGGAAGTCTTTGTCTGGCACTCTTTATGAGGGCACTCTTTGGTATTTTTTATGGGAGCACTCAATGTTTGGGACTGTTTATGAGGAAACTCTTTGGGTGGCACTGTATATGGAAGCACTCTCTGGTTGTCACTGCTTATGGGGACACTCTCTGACTGGCACTGTTTATGAGAGTGCTGTCCATTTGGCACTGTTTATGGGAGTATTTCCTGACACTGTTTATGGGGCACTCTCTAAATGGCCCTGTTTATGGGGCACTCTCTGGAATGCACAGTTTATGAAGGCACTCTCTGACTGACAGTGTTTATAAGAGTACTCTCCGACTGGCACTGTTTATGAGGGTGCTGTCTGCCTGGCACTGTTCATGGGAGTACTTTCTTTCTGGCACTGTTTATGGTGCAATCTCTGGAATGCACTTTTTATGAGGGCACTCTCTGACTGCCAGTGTTTATTAGGGTACTCTCCGGCTGGCACTGTTTATGGGATACTTTCTATCTAGCAGCGTTTATGAGGGCACTTTCTGGAAGGCACTGTTTGTGGGGGTATTCTATGGCTTTCACTGTTTATAAAAACACGTTTGTTCTGGTACTATTTATGGGAACACTATGTGTCACTGTCTATGGGGGCACTCTCTGGCTGACACTGTTTATGGGGATGCTCATTGTCTGGTACTGTTTATGGGGTTCTGGAAGGCACTGTTTGTGGGGGGCACACTCTGGATGGCACTGTATGGCTGGTCGTGTTTGTAAAAAACAACAACACACTCTTTCTGGTACTGTTTATGGGGCACTCTCTTGCTGGTAGTATTTATGGGAGTATTCTTTATCTGGCACTGTTATTCGGATACTCTCAGGGGGGGGGCACTGTTTATGGGGGCACGTTGATGCTGTTTATGAGAGAGGTCACGTCTCCCTGTCAGTGACGTGGTGTGAAGCTTCACTTCTGAGTTAATTTGCAATGTATGCCAGGGAATTGGCAATATAGTAATTCTAGAACTGATGTGGGGAAATGCCCGCTGGGAAGTCACCTCATTCTTTATGTATAAGGTATTTTCTGTGTGTTGGAGATTGTCCACACCAGTCTGGTTGTGACTAGTCAGGTGGCCGCCATGCTAGGTGTACCCTGTGCTGGAATGCGGGACGTAGATGACATTATGCTGATATGAATTCGTCCTGATGAATTGCCTCTGAGGAATTCTGAGAATCTGGGGTTTAGCCCCAGGAAAGAATGATCGCAGCACTCAGTGATTTAACCCCTGCTCCTCTGGGTGAAGACTTAACTTCCGCTGATTTACTCTGCCAGGGGTAAGCATGAAACATCCGGAAGGTGCGGTGCCTTAATCACTGAGGTCCAGACAGAAACCCGTCAGTAATGTGCAACGTCAAGAGATATTTGTGTAGAACATGCTGCTATATATATAAGAGGGATAGTCTGCATTCATGGACAATATCTATATCACTGACAGGAAATACAATAAGACTGATAATAGTATTAAGTCAAATCTAAGATCCCCCACTATCTGGAGCCCCCATAAATCAAGTCACAGGCGTAATATCAAATAAACCTTGTGTCTAAAATCAGTAACAGTGGCAACTAAAAATTCCCACGGCTTAATCTGTATTAGAGCCGTGCACAGACCTTGTGTATTGGTGGTTGGGCTCTAAATCTTTATTCATTATTTTACTTAATTTAGCTATAGCAAAGCCCAACATATGTTATCCTAGCGTTATGAGTTATACCACCATATAAAACCTTAAAGGGGCCTTCCAGCCACTAAAAATTGATAGCCTATCCTCAGGATAAACCCTCAATAGCTGATAAGTCGGGGTCCGACTCGGAACCCCTGCCGATCAGCTGTTTTGAAGGGACCACAGCGCTGGTAGGAGCGCAGCTTCCTTTCAAAACAGCCAACCCATTAGCTATTGAGGGTTTATCCTGAGGATGGGTAATAATACCCCCATACAGTGACTGAATAATTCCACCATACACTGACTGAAGAATACCTCTATATAGTGACTGAATAATACCACCATACAGTGACTGAATAATACCGACATACAGCGACTGAATAATACTACCATACACTGACTGAATAATACCAACATATAGTGACTGAATAATACCTCCATACAGTGACTGAATAATACCACCATACACTGACTGAATAATACCAACATATAGTGACTGAATAATACCTCCATACAGTGACTGAATAATAACACCATACAGTGACTGATAATACCACCATACAGTGACTGAATAATACCACCACACAGTGACTGAATAATACCAACATATAGTGACTGAATAATACCTCTATACAGTGACGGAATAATACGACCATACACTGACTGAAGAATACCTCCATACAGTGACTGTATAATACCACCATACAGTGACTGAATAATACCACCATACAGTGACTGAATAATACCAACATATAGTGACTGAATAATACCATCATACAGTGACTGAATAATACCTCCATACAGTGACTGAATAATACCAACATATAGTGACTGAATAATACCACCATACAGTGACTGAATAATACCTCTATACAGTGACGGAATAATACGACCATACACTGACTGAAGAATACCTCCATACAGTGACTGTATAATACCACCATACAGTGACTGAATAATACCACCATACAGTGACTGAATAATACCACCATACAGTGACTGAATAATACCAACATATAGTGACTGAATAATACCTCCATACAGTGACTGAATAATACCACCATACAGTGACGGAATAATACCAACATATAGTGACTGAATAATACCTCCATACAGTGACTGAATAATACCTCCATATAGTGACTGAATAATACCACCATACAGTGACTGTATAATACCACCATACAGTGACTGAATAATACCAACATATAGTGACTGAATAATACCTCCATACAGTGACTGAATAATACCACCATACAGTGACGGAATAATACGACCATACAGTGACTGAATAATACCAACATATAGTGACTGAATAATACCTCCATACAGTGACTGAATAATACCACCATACAGTGACGGAATAATACCACCATACAGTGACTGAATAATACCAACATATAGTGACTGAATAATACCTCCATACAGTGACTGAATAATACCACCATACAGTGACGGAATAATACGACCATACAGTGACTGTATAATACCACCATACAGTGACTGAATAATACCTCCATATAGTGACTGAATAATACCTACATGCAGTGACTGAATAATACCACCATACAGCGACTGAATAATACCACCATACAGTGACTGAATAATACCGACATACAGCGACTGAATAATACCTCTATACAGTGACGGAATAATACGACCATACAGTGACTGTATAATACCACCATACACTGACTGAATAATACCAACATATAGTGACTGAATAATACCTCCATACAGTGACTGAATAATACCTCCATACAGTGACTGAATAATAACACCATACAGTGACTGATAATACCACCATACAGTGACTGAATAATACCTCCATACAGTGACTGAATAATACCACCATACAGCGACTGAATACTAGCACCATACAGTGACTGAATAATACCACCATACAGTGACTGAATAATACCTCCATACAGTGACTGAATAATACCACCATACAGTGACTGAATAATACCTCCATACAGCGACTGAATAATACCTCTATACAGTGACTGAATAATACCACCATACACTGACTGAATAATTCCACCATACAGTGACTGAATAATTACACCATACACTCACTGAAGAATACCTCCATACAATGACTGAATAATACCTCCATACACTGACTGAATAATACCATCATACAGTGACTAAATAATACCACCATACAGTGACTGAATAAAACCACCATACACTGACTGAACAATACCTCCATACAGTGACTGAATAATACCTCTATACAGTGACGGAATAATACGACCATACAGTGACTGTATAATACCACCATACAGTGACTGTATAATACCACCATACAGTGACTGAATAATACCGCCATACAGTGACTGAATAATACCACCATACAGCGACTGAATAATACCACCATACAGTGACTGAATAATACCTCCATACAGTGACTGAATAATACCACCATACAGTGACTGAATAATACCTCCATACAGCGACTGAATAATACCTCTATACAGTGACTGAATAATACCACCATACACTGACTGAATAATTCCACCATACAGTGACTGAATAATTACACCATACACTCACTGAAGAATACCTCCATACAATGACTGAATAATACCTCCATACACTGACTGAATAATACCATCATACAGTGACTAAATAATACCACCATACAGTGACTGAATAAAACCACCATACACTGACTGAACAATACCTCCATACAGTGACTGAATAATACCTCTATACAGTGACGGAATAATACGACCATACAGTGACTGTATAATACCACCATACAGTGACTGTATAATACCACCATACAGTGACTGAATAAAACCACCATACACTGACTGAACAATACCTCCATACAGTGACTGAATAATACCTCTATACAGTGACGGAATAATACGACCATACAGTGACTGTATAATACCACCATACAGTGACTGAATAATGCCAACATATAGTGACTGAATAATACCTCCATACAGTGACTGAATAATACCACCATACAGTGACGGAATAATACGACCATACAGTGACTGTATAATACCACCATACAGTGACTGAATAATACCTCCATATAGTGACTGAATAATACCACCATACAGTGACTGAATAAAACCAACATATAGTGACTGAATAATACCTCCATACAGTGACTGAATAATACCACCATACAGTGACGGAATAATACGACCATACAGTGACTGTATAATACCACCATACAGTGACTGAATAATACCTCCATATAGTGACTGAATAATACCACCATACAGTGACTGAATAATACCGACATACAGCGACTGAATAATACCTCTATACAGTGACGGAATAATACGACCATACAGTGACTGTATAATACCACCATACACTGACTGAATAATACCAACATATAGTGACTGAATAATACCTCCATACAGTGACTGAATAATAACACCATACAGTGACTGATAATACCACCATACAGCGACTGAATAATACCACCATACAGTGACTGAATAATACCTCCATACAGTGACTGAATAATACCACCATACAGTGACTGAATAATACCTCCATACAGCGACTGAATAATACCTCTATACAGTGACTGAATAATACCACCATACACTGACTGAATAATTCCACCATACAGTGACTGAATAATTACACCATACACTCACTGAAGAATACCTCCATACACTGACTGAATAATACCATCATACAGTGACTAAATAATACCACCATACAGTGACTGAATAAAACCACCATACACTGACTGAACAATACCTCCATACAGTGACTTAATAATACCTCTATACAGTGACGGAATAATACGACCATACAGTGACTGTATAATACCACCATACAGTGACTGTATAATACCACCATACAGTGACTGAATAATACCAACATATAGTGACTGAATAATACCTCCATACAGTGACGGAATAATATGACCATACAGTGACTGTATAATACCACCATACAGTGACTGAATAATACCAACATATAGTGACTGAATAATACCTCCATACAGTGACTGAATAATACCTCCATACAGTGACTGAATAATAACACCATACAGTGACTGATAATACCACCATACAGTGACTGAATAATAACACCATACAGCGACTGAATAATACCACCATACAGTGACTGAATAATACCTCCATACAGTGACTGAATAATACCACCATACAGTGACTGAATAATACCACCATACAGTGACTGAATAATACCACCATACAGTGACTGAATAATACCACCATACAGTGACTGAATAATACCTCCATACAGCGACTGAATAATACCTCTATACAGTGACTGAATAATACCACCATACACTGACTGAATAATTCCACCATACACTCACTGAAGAATACCTCCATACAGTGACTGAATAATACCTCCATACACTGACTGAATAATACCATCATACAGTGACTAAATAATACCACCATACAGTGACTGAATAAAACCACCATACACTGACTGAACAATACCTCCATACAGTGACTGAATAATACCATCATACAGCGACTAAATAATACCACCATACAGTGACTGAATAAAACCACCATACAGCAACTGAATAATACCACCATACACTGACTGAACAATACCTCCATACACTGACTGAATAATACCACCATACAGCGACTGAATAATAAAACTATACACTGACTGAATAAACCACTATATAGTGACTGAATAATACCACCATACAGTGACTGAATAATAACACTATACACTGACTGAATAAACCACTATATAGTGACTGAATAATACCACCATACAGTGACTGAATAATACCACCATACAGTGACTGAATAATACCACCATACAGTGACTGAATAATACCTCCATACAGTGACTGAATAATACATCCATACACTGACTGAAGAATACCACCATACAGTGACTGAATAATAACACCATATATTGACTGAATAATACCACCATACAGTGACTCAATAATTCCACCATACACTGACTGAATAATACCTCCATACACTGACTTAATAATGGCACCATACACTGACTGAATAATACCACCATACACTGACTGAATAATAACACCATACATTGACTGAATAATACCACCATACAGTGACTCAATAATTCCACCATACACTGACTGAATAATACCTCCATACAGTGACTGAATAATACAACCATACACTGACAGAATAATACCTCCATACAGTGACTGAATAATACCACCATAAATGAGATTTTAAGAGATTACCTGGGGGTAGTTCTTGTAGTGTACCTTGATGACATACTTGTGTTTTCCAAGGACTGGTCATCCCACATTGAGCATGTCAGGAAGGTGCTCCAGGCCCTTCGGGAAAACAAACACTTTGCTAAAACCGAAAAATGTGTGTTTGGGGTGCAGGAGATACCATTTTTGGGTCAAATCCTCACTCCTAACGAATTCCGCATGGACCCTGCCAAGGTTCTGGCTGTGGCTGAATGGGTCCAACCTGCCTCCCTGAAGGCGTTACAGTGCTTCCTGGGGTTCGCTAATTATTACAGGAGATTTATTGCTAACTTCTCGGTCATCGCTAAGCCTCTTACGGACCTTACTCGCAAAGGTGCTGATCTCCTCCACTGGCCTCCGGAGGCGGTCCAGGCTTTTGAGGTCCTTAAGAAGTGCTTTGCCTCTTCCCCAGTGCTGATTCAGCCTAACCAAATGGAGCCATTTATCGTGGAGGTTGACGTCTCTGAGGTGGGAGTGGGGGCTGTCTTGTCCCAGGGTACCAGGTCCCTCACCCATCTCCGTCCCTGTGCCTACTTCTCCAGGAAGTTCTCCCCCACTGAGAGTAACTATGACGTTGGCAACCGCGAACTCTTAGCCATTATATGGGCATTTGAAGAGTGGCGCCACTTCCTGGAGGGGGCTAGGCACCAGGTAACGGTCCTTACCGACCACAAGAATCTGGTTTTCCTAGAATTTGCCCGGAGGCTTAAAGAGGCTCTGTCACCAGATTCTCAAATCCCTATCTCCTATTGCATGGGATCGGCGCTGCAATGTAGATAACAGTACCTTTTTTTTTTTTAAAAACTTTCATTTTTGGCCAAGTTATGAGCTATTTTATATATATGCAAATGAGCTTTGAAATGGACAATTTGGCTTTTTTTTTCATTATGTCCAACTGGGTGTGTATTGTGTTTTTAACTGGGCGTGTTTACGTGTATGACGCTGACCAATCAATGACCAGTCAGCGTCATACACTCATCTCCATTGATTTACACAGCAGCGATGTGCAGCCGCATACACAGAGATTAACGTTAATCGAGTGTCCTGATAATGAATACACATCACCTCCAGCCTGGACGTCATGTGTATTCACAATCCTGACACTTCTGACTCTTTTTGCTGCTGTACGTTGCAGGAGGCGCGATGCAGTGCGTCCCGGGATGTCAGGCTGACGTCCTCAGCGTCTTCTCGACCTCTAGTAGACCACAGGCCTAAAATAGCCTGTGACGTACCAGAGTTAGTGGGGCAGGGAGCCAATTGCTTTCTGCTGTGCAATAGTAATAAATGCTTGCATCGGAGGTCAGGGCAGGCATGTCCCCTGTCATTTCAAGCCCGGTCATGGTGGCACCCTCTGTGACCACGATCAGTACGCCCCTGTCTTTGACATTATATAAATATATACCATTCAGCCATAACGTAATACCTCTGCCAGGTGAAGTGAATAACACAGATGATCTGGTTACAATGGTGCCTGACAAGGGGAGGGATACATTAAGGGCAGATATACACAGTATAAGGGGGGATATATTAAGGGGGGATATATATAAGAAGAGGGATATATTAAGGGGAATATATATATAAGGCGGGATATATTAAGGTGGATATATATAAGGGGGTTATATAAAGGGGGATATATATCAGGGGTGTATATTAGGCAGCAGGTGAACAGTCAGTTCTTGAAGTTTATTGTTGGAAGCAGGAAAAATAGAGAAGTGTAAAGATCTAAACGACTGATTGTGACATGTAGACGATTGTGTCAGATCATCTCCAGAATGGCTGGTCTTGTGGGGTGTACCCGGTCTTGTGGGGTGTTCCTTGTCCTGTGGGGTGTTCCCGGTATTGTGGGGTGTTCCCGGTCTTGTGGGGTGTTCCCGGTCTTGTGGGATGTTCTCAGTCTTGTGGGGTGTTCCCGGTCTTGTGGGGTGTTCCTGTCCTGTGGGGTGTTCCCGGTATTGTGGGGTGTTTCCGGTCTTGTGGGATGTTCTCAGTCTTGTAGGACTTTCTCGGTTTTGTGTTCCCAGCATGCAGTGGGTATTACCCATCAAAAGTGCTCCAAGGAAGGACAACTGGTGACATCTTGTCCGACCCCACAGAAGAAATACTGTACCACAAATGACTGATAAAGTTACTGCTGGAGAAACGTCGGATCCCAGTGGACTGCACCTCACGACTTACAGGATCTGCTGCCGACGTCTTGTGCCGGAGACCACAGGAACCTACAGACGTCTTGTGGAGTCCAAGACTCGCCGGGTCACAGCTGCACGGGTCAAAAACTGAAGTAATGGCCCCAGTGTGCGGCGGCAAATCATTCAACAAAATACAAACTTCCAACAATGCCACAAATAGCCATTTCCTGCACTGCAGGCCAGAACATAATAAACAACTAAGAATAAGTCTAAACTGCAATAGCATCATTTTTATTTAGTGGTACAAAGTGTTAAGAGTTAAAAGGCCGATCCTGATCCTGCCTGTTTATATGTCTCTGGAAGTCATGGAAGAGTCGTCAGCGGGCAGCACATTGGTACAGAATCCCCCACTAAACGGCTGAATGTTACGGCTGCGACTGCAGATCACCCGCCAAAGTACACGGTGGATTGTATTAAAACAGAAAGTCAGAGCCCCCGACATGTTTAGTCAAGAAGCGGCGTCCTCAGTGAACCTTGTGGGAATCGGAGAGTCAGATCAGGACTCACGTGGTCTAAGAGAAGGACCGGACGGAGGATGACCAGACATGAATGAAGCCCCCAGCACGCTTCTATTTATGCCATCATAATTAGAAACCAGGGGGAGGGGCACAAACAATTTTTGGAGTGGATCTCTAATGATTTTATCTGTCGAGGATGAAGCATTATCCACAATTCAGCAAACCCTATGAGTGGCCGAGAGCTTCAATACAGAGTCACATTACTTGTGATGTCCTCACCGCGCCCGGTCACCCCCCCTCATATCGAGCAGATTCACACGAGGTGCGCAATATAAGGAGAATATCTCAAGACTCGGACACCTGGACAATTGCGGAGATTTAGGAGACAGCATTGATTAGTGACATTTTAATTTGATGACTTTCTCCTCATCGCGGGGCGTCGCGATGACGTACGACATCTTTGCTCGGTTGTGTCACGGTAATTATGACAATGTGACTCAACTCTGGTCATGGAGTTTTTGGAAAATCCCAAGGAATTTTTTTCTTAACAGATTACGACAAGCACTTGCCCCCAGCTCCACCTCCCTGAATTCTCATCCTACAACATGAATGTGTCACTTCAAAGGCTGGACCACAAGTGTCTCTTCTGACCTGCAGTTGTGACATTTTAAGGGCAAAGAGAAGCCTGGGAAAAAGTCAGCCACCCTGCGACCCCTCCCCACCTCCTGCCCCCCAGCAATGCGATTCACATGCTGGACTCTTTGCCTTCAGGCCAGATGAAGCTTTTGTAAAATATTTTGTTGAGGGGGGAGGGGAGGGGGTACTGGTGGAGAAGTCAGGGACTGACATAGATTGTAATGACTCTTTATAGGGTTAATGGCCGATATAAATCCCATCCAGAACACGGCAGAGTTCACACCTCATAAGGGGAGTCTCAAGTATGTGCTAACTAGTCAGTCGGCCCGGGAAGCTCCACAGACATCATTTCCTAAGTCGTGGCAATCAAAGCTCTGAGGTGATTGAGGTGCCATAAATGATGCGAGGTCGGGGTTGGATTATCGAGGAAGACTTGGAAGCTATGAAATTGATCTAGGCTGGACCCAGTGGTCAATGTTCCTACACATATCGTTCTGGGGTTTGTTCTATCGATGTTGGACCAATAATTTCAAAATTGGACTTGAGTGGGACTACACTGGGCGCCCAACCTGGGACTATCCAGGACCAAAATCTTAATGAGTCTCCCAACATTGACTGAACGTCATCATAACCCATGTTAACCATTTATAAACCACTGTTATGATGGTGGGTAGCTGTCCGTCGCTCCAGAGCACTGCAGGTGACTGGATGCACACAGCGACCTTTTCCTCCAGAAATTATGATCATTAGTGATGTCATCCATGGACACCATCTTCTCAGTAGATCTGGCCCCATATGGGTGAACTCTTCATCACTGTCTAATCCTTGAACAGAGCCGTCTAGGGGAGATATTAACCTTTATATGGAGAGATTTATAGGAAGGAGAGCCATCATCCAACCGCCCTAAAAATATCATCATTGCACAAGGGCCCGCGGGTCCTGAGTATGGCGGGCCGTATATTAGTGACGTCAGACGGACGTTTCCTGTATGACTTATTATTTACGGACGTTTTCCAAAAAGTTTCTCGTTCTGCACAACAGAGCCATAAGTTGAAACATTAAATCAGCGATCGCTCCCTGCTGTGATCTGCGGCCTGGTCTGGGCTACTATTCATGGGATGCAGATCTGTCCTTTGGCATGAACGATTTTTAATGACTGAACATCAAAACTATCTAAAAAATCTTGACAGATCAACTTTTCCACAAATGTCTGCCTTCGGCCGGTGTACGTAACACTCGTCTGTGCACAGAAAGGCGCCAACAGGAAATCGACAGAAACAGATCTAAATTGGTCTTTTCCATCCAGTTTCAGCGTAACGCAGCGCATCTCTGACTGCGTGTATGTATACAATGATGCACGGCGGGAGGGGGATGGGCTGGCGGGAAGTTCTTTCTTTTTTAATGATTTTTTTTTTACCTTTACCACTTTTTTGTTTTTTTAAAGACAACGTTGTTTTTAATGAGCTGCATCCTCGGCACGGTCCGTCTCTTGGCATCAGATTCCAGTGACATCTGAAGAATGAGATTTTGGTATTTTAATTAGCTACAAATTGTCATTATTTTCTGATTTAATCACCGAGGCCATAAAGATAACAGTGAGTGAAGGGCAGAGCGTGCTGGGCGGCTGGGCGTGCGGGGTCCTTTATCACCGCCTCAAGGCATGCGCTTGTGGTATGCTGCTCTATGACATCACTGATCCCTATGATAAACCTTCAGGTCTTCTTGAGCAGCATTACTGGTCTGTCTGAGGCTGGTCATATATTTGCATGGGTCTGCCGACAATCTCATGTCTATGGGGACATAGGATCTGATAGAAATGACGTAATGAAGGGGTCGGGTGGAGCGCAGGCAGCCGCCATCATTCTTATGTCCATTGACCGTTCAAAATTTGGATTTTTCTTGACAATCCGGACTAAATCCGCCAATAATCTAATGTCTGTGGTGCACAGGGTATAACTAGAGGCTGAGGGGGGAAAACTCCACTATTAGACGAGCCGCAAAGGTGAGATGTGCATAGGAGATAGACGGGAAAGGCTGCTGATAATGGAACGAGTGCTGAGAGACCGAGGACTGGAGGAATAGACACGGGGAACAGAGCGAGAACCATAGTAATGAGAGACCGAGGACTGGAGGAATAGACACGGGGAACAGAGCGAGAACCATAGTAATGAGAGACCGAGGACTGGAGGAATAGACACGGGGAACAGAGCGAGAACCATAGTAATGAGAGACCGAGGACTGGAGGAATAGACACGGGGAACAGAGCGAGAACCATAGTAATGAGAGACCGAGGACTGGAGGAATAGACACGGGGAACAGAGCGAGAACCATAATAATGAGAGACCGAGGACTGGAGGAATAGACACGGGGAACAGAGCGAGAACCATAGTAATGAGAGACCGAGGACTGGAGGAATAGACATGGGGAACAGAGCGAGAACCATAGTAATGAGAGACCGAGGACAGGAGGAATAGACATGGGGAACAGAGCGATGACCATAATAATGAGAGACCGAGGACTGGAGGAATAGACATGGGGAACAGAGCGATGACCATAATAATGAGAGACCGAGGACTGGAGGAATAGACATGGGGAACAGAGCGATGACCATAATAATGAGAGACCGAGGACTGGAGGAATAGACACAGGGAACAGAGCGATGACCATAATAATGAGAGACCGAGGACTGGAGGAATAGACATGGGGAACAGAGCGATGACCATAATAATGAGAGACCGAGGACTGGAGGAATAGACATGGGGAACAGAGCGATGACCATAATAATGAGAGACCGAGGACTGGAGGAATAGACATGGGGAACAGAGCGAGAACCATAGTAATGAGAGACCGAGGACTGGAGGAATAGACATGGGGAACAGAGCGAGAACCATAATAATGAGAGACCGAGGACTGGAGGAATAGACACAGGGAACAGAGCGAGAACCATAGTAATGAGAGACCGAGGACTGGAGGAATAGCCATGGGGAACAGAGCGATGACCATGATAATGAGAGACCGAGGACTGGAGGAATAGACTCGGGGAACAGAGAGATGACCATAATAATGAGAGACCGAGGACTGGAGGAATAGACATGGGGAACAGAGCGATGACCATAATAATGAGAGACCGAGGACTGGAGGAATAGACATGGGGAACAGAGCGATGACCATAGTAATGAGAGACCGAGGACTGGAGGAATAGACACGGGGAACAGAGCGATGACCATAATAATGAGAGACCGAGGACTGGAGGAATAGACATGGGGAACAGAGCGATGACCATAGTAATGAGAGACCGAGGACTGGAGGAATAGACACGGGGAACAGAGCGATGACCATAGTAATGAGAGACCGAGGACTGGAGGAATAGACATGGGGAACAGAGCGATGACCATAATAATGAGAGACCGAGGACTGGAGGAATAGACATGGGGAACAGAGCGAGAACCATAGTAATGAGAGACCGAGGACTGGATGAATAGACACAGAGAACAGAGCGATGACCATAATAATGAGAGACCGAGGACTGGAGGAATAGACATGGGGAACAGAGCGAGAACCATAGTAATGAGAGACCGAGGACTGGAGGAATAGACATGGGGAACAGAGAGATGACCATAATAATGAGAGACCGAGGACTGGAGGAATAGACACGGGGAACAGAGCGATGACCATAATAATGAGAGACCGAGGACTGGAGGAATAGACACGGGGAACAGAGCGATGACCATAATAATGAGAGACCGAGGACTGGAGGAATAGACACGGGGAACAGAGCGATGACCATGATAATGAGAGACCGAGGACAGGAGGAATAGACACGGGGAACAGAGAGATGAACATAATAATGAGAGACCGAGGACTGGAGGAATAGACATGGGGAACAGAGCGAGAACCATAGTAATGAGAGACCGAGGACAGGAGGAATAGACACGGGGAACAGAGCGAGAACCATAGTAATGAGAGACCGAGGACTGGAGGAATAGCCATGGGGAACAGAGCGATGACCATGATAATGAGAGACCGAGGACTGGAGGAATAGACATGGGGAACAGAGCGATGACCATAATAATGAGAGACCGAGGACTGGAGGAATAGACATGGGGAACAGAGCGATGACCATAATAATGAGAGACCGAGGACTGGAGGAATAGACATGGGGAACAGAGCGATGACCATAGTAATGAGAGACCGAGGACTGGAGGAATAGACACGGGGAACAGAGCGATGACCATAATAATGAGAGACCGAGGACTGGAGGAATAGACATGGGGAACAGAGCGATGACCATAGTAATGAGAGACCGAGGACTGGAGGAATAGACACGGGGAACAGAGCGATGACCATAGTAATGAGAGACCGAGGACTGGAGGAATAGACATGGGGAACAGAGCGATGACTATAATAATGAGAGACCGAGGACTGGAGGAATAGACATGGGGAACAGAGCGAGAACCATAGTAATGAGAGACCGAGGACTGGATGAATAGACACAGAGAACAGAGCGATGACCATAATAATGAGAGACCGAGGACTGGAGGAATAGACATGGGGGAACAGAGAGATGACCATAATAATGAGAGACCGAGGACTGGAGGAATAGACACGGGGAACAGAGCGATGACCATAATAATGAGAGACCGAGGACTGGAGGAATAGACACGGGGAACAGAGCGATGACCATAATAATGAGAGACCGAGGACTGGAGGAATAGACACGGGGAACAGAGCGATGACCATGATAATGAGAGACCGAGGACAGGAGGAATAGACACGGGGAACAGAGAGATGAACATAATAATGAGAGACCGAGGACTGGAGGAATAGACATGGGGAACAGAGCGAGAACCATAGTAATGAGAGACCGAGGACAGGAGGAATAGACACGGGGAACAGAGCAATGACCATAATAATGAGAGACCGAGGACTGGAGGAATAGACATGGGGAACAGAGCGATGACCATAGTAATGAGAGACCGAGGACTGGAGGAATAGACACGGGGAACAGAGCGATGACCATAGTAATGAGAGACCGAGGACTGGAGGAATAGACATGGGGAACAGAGCGATGACCATAATAATGAGAGACCGAGGACTGGAGGAATAGACATGGGGAACAGAGCGAGAACCATAGTAATGAGAGACCGAGGACTGGATGAATAGACACAGAGAACAGAGCGATGACCATAATAATGAGAGACCGAGGACTGGAGGAATAGACATGGGGAACAGAGAGATGACCATAATAATGAGAGACCGAGGACTGGAGGAATAGACACGGGGAACAGAGCGATGACCATAATAATGAGAGACCGAGGACTGGAGGAATAGACACGGGGAACAGAGCGATGACCATAATAATGAGAGACCGAGGACTGGAGGAATAGACACGGGGAACAGAGCGATGACCATGATAATGAGAGACCGAGGACAGGAGGAATAGACACGGGGAACAGAGAGATGAACATAATAATGGGAGACCGAGGACTGGAGGAATAGACATGGGGAACAGAGCGAGAACCATAGTAATGAGAGACCGAGGACAGGAGGAATAGACACGGGGAACAGAGCAATGACCATAATAATGAGAGACCAAGGACTGGAGGAATAGACATGGGGAACAGAGCGAGAACCATAGTAATGAGAGACCGAGGACAGGAGGAATAGACATGGGAAACAGAGCGATGACCATAATAATGAGAGACCGAGGACTGGAGGAATAGACATGGGGAACAGAGCGATGACCATAATAATGAGAGACCGAGGACTGGAGGAATAGACACGGGGAACAGAGCGATGACCATAATAATGAGAGACCGAGGACTGGAGGAATAGACATGGGGAACAGAGCGAGAACCATAGTAATGAGAGACCGAGGACAGGAGGAATAGACATGGGGAACAGAGCGATGACCATAATAATGAGAGACCGAGGACTGGAGGAATAGACATGGGGAACAGAGCGATGACCATGATAATGAGAGACCGAGGACTGGAGGAATAGACATGGGGAACAGAGCGAGAACCATAGTAATGAGAGACCGAGGACAGGAGGAATAGACATGGGGAACAGAGCGATGACCATAATAATGAGAGACCGAGGACTGGAGGAATAGACATGGGGGACAGAGCGATGACCATAATAATGAGAGACCGAGGACTGGAGGAATAGACATGGGGAACAGAGCAAGAACCATAGTAATGAGAGACCGAGGACTGGAGGAATAGACATGGGGAACAGAGCGAGAACCATAATAATAAGAGACCGAGGACTGGAGGAATAGACATGGGGAACAGAGCGATGACCATGATAATGAGAGACCGAGGACAGGAGGAATAGACACGGGGAACAGAGCGAGAACCATAGTAATGAGAGGTCCGAGGACTGGAGGAATAGACATGGGGAACAGAGCGATGACCATAATAATGAGAGACCGAGGACTGGAGGAATAGACATGGGGAACAGAGCGAGAACCATAATAATAAGAGACCGAGGACTGGAGGAATAGACATGGGGAACAGAGCGAGAACCATAGTAATGAGAGACCGAGGACAGGAGGAATAGACATGGGGAACAGAGTGATGACCATAATAATGAGACCGAGGACAGGAGGAATAGACATGGGGAACAGAGCGATGACCATAATAATGAGAAACCGAGGACGGGAGGAATAGACATGGGGAACAGAGCGATGACCATAATAATGAGAGACCGAGGACTGGAGGAATAGACATGGGGAACAGAGCGATGACCATGATAATGAGAGACCGAGGACTGGAGGAATAGACATGGGGAACAGAGCGATGACCATAATAATGAGAGACCGAGGACAGGAGGAATAGACATGGGGAACAGAGCGATGACCATAATAATGAGAGACTGAGGACGGGAGGAATAGACATGGGGAACAGAGAGATGACCATAATAATAAGAGACTGAGGACTGGAGGAATAGACATGGGGAACAGAGCGATGACCATAATAATGAGAGACCGAGGACAGGAGGAACAGACATGGGGAACAGAGCGATGACCATAATAATGAGAGACCGAGGACTGGAGGAATAGACACGGGGAACAGAGCGAAGACCATAATAATGAGAGACCGAGGACGGGAGGAATAGACATGGGGAACAGAGCGATGACCATAATAATGAGAGACCGAGGACTGGAGGAATAGACATGGGGAACAGAGCGAGAACCATAATAATGAGAGACCGAGGACTGGAGGAATAGACATGGGGAACAGAGCGACGACCATAATAATGAGAGACCGAGGACTGGAGGAATAGACATGGGGAACAGAGCGATGACCATAATAATGAGAGACCGAGGACTGGAGGAATAGACATGGGGAACAGAGCGATGACCATGAAATTGAGAGACCGAGGACTGGAGGAATAGACATGGGGAACAGAGCGATGACCATAATAATGAGAGACCGAGGACTGGAGAAATAGACATGGGGAACAGAGCGACGACCATAATAATGAGAGACCGAGGACTGGAGGAATAGACATGGGGAACAGAGCGATGACCATAATAATGAGAGACCGAGGACTGGAGGAATAGACATGGGGAACAGAGCGATGACCATGAAATTGAGAGACCGAGGACTGGAGGAATAGCCATGGGGAACAGAGCGATGACCATAATAATGAGAGACCGAGGACTGGAGGAATAGACACAGGGAACAGAGCGATGACCATAATAATGAGAGACCGAGGACAGGAGGAATAGCCATGGGGAACAGAGCGATGACCATAATAATGAGAGACCGAGGACTGGAGGAATAGACATGGGAAACAGAGCGATGACCATAATAATGAGAGACCGAGGACGGGAGGAATAGACTCGGGGAACAGAGCGATAACCATAATAATGAGAGACCGAGGACTGGAGGAATAGACATGGGGAACAGAGCGATGACCATAATAATGAGAGACCGAGGACTGGAGGAATAGACATGGGGAACAGAGAGATGACCATAATAATGAGAGACCGAGGACGGGAGGAATAGACATGGGGAACAGAGCGACGACCATAATAATGAGAGACCGAGGACGGGAGGAATAGACATGGGGAACAGAGCGACGACCATAATAATGAGAGGTCCGAGGACTGGAGGAATAGACTCGGGGAACAGAGAGATGACCATAATAATGAGAGACCGAGGACTGGAGGAATAGACATGGGGAACAGAGCGATGACCATAATAATGAGAGACCGAGGACTGGAGGAATAGACATGGGGAACAGAGCGATGACCATAATAATGAGAGACCGAGGACTGGAGGAATAGACACGGGGAACAGAGCGATGACCATAATAATGAGAGACCGAGGACTGGAGGAATAGACATGGGGAACAGAGCGAGAACCATAGTAATGAGAGACCGAGGACAGGAGGAATAGACATGGGGAACAGAGAGATGACCATGATAATGAGAGACCGAGGACTGGAGGAATAGACATGGGGAACAGAGCGATGACCATGATAATGAGAGACCGAGGACTGGAGGAATAGACATGGGGAACAGAGCGAGAACCATAGTAATGAGAGACCGAAGACAGGAGGAATAGACATGGGGAACAGAGCGATGACCATAATAATGAGAGACCGAGGACTGGAGGAATAGACATGGGGAACAGAGAGATGACCATAATAATGAGAGACCGAGGACTGGAGGAATAGACACGGGGAACAGAGCGATGACCATAATAATGAGAGACCGAGGACTGGAGGAATAGACATGGGGAACAGAGCGAGAACCATAGTAATGAGAGACGGAGGACAGGAGGAATAGACATGGGGAACAGAGCGATGACCATAATAATGAGAGACCGAGGACTGGAGGAATAGACATGGGGAACAGAGCGATGACCATGATAATGAGAGACCGAGGACTGGAGGAATAGACATGGGGAACAGAGCGAGAACCATAGTAATGAGAGACCGAGGACAGGAGGAATAGACATGGGGAACAGAGCAATGACCATAATAATGAGAGACCGAGGACAGGAGGAATAGACACAGGGAACAGAGCGATGACCCTAATAATGAGAGACCGAGGACAGGAGGAATAGACATGGGGAACAGAGAGATGACCATAATAATGAGAGACCGAGGACAGGAGGAATAGACATGGGGAACAGAGCGATGACCATAATAATGAGAGACTGAGGACTGGAGGAATAGACACAGGGAACAGAGCGATGACCATAATAATGAGAGACCGAGGACTGGAGGAATAGACACGGGGAACAGAGCGATGACCATAATAATGAGAGACCGAGGACTGGAGGAATACACATGGGGAACAGAGCGATGACCATGAAATTGAGAGACCGAGGACTGGAGGAATAGCCATGGGGAACAGAGCGATGACCATAATAATGAGAGACCGAGGACAGGAGGAATAGACATGGGGAACAGAGCGATGACCATAATAATGAGAGACCGAGGACAGGAGGAATAGACATGGGGAACAGAGCGATGACCATAATAATGAGAGACCGAGGACTGGAGGAATAGACATGGGGAACAGAGCGATGACCATGAAATTGAGAGACCGAGGACTGGAGGAATAGCCATGGGGAACAGAGCGAGAACCATAATAATGAGAGACCGAGGACTGGAGGAATAGACATGGGGAACAGAGCGATGACCATAATAATGAGAGACCGAGGACGGGAGGAATAGACATGGGGAACAGAGCGACGACCATAATAATGAGAGGTCCGAGGACTGGAGGAATAGACTCGGGGAACAGAGAGATGACCATAATAATGAGAGACCGAGGACTGGAGGAATAGACATGGGGAACAGAGCGATGACCATAATAATGAGAGACCGAGGACTGGAGGAATAGACATGGGGAACAGAGCGATGACCATGAAATTGAGAGACCGAGGACTGGAGGAATAGACATGGGGAACAGAGCGATGACCATAATAATGAGAGACCGAGGACTGGAGAAATAGACATGGGGAACAGAGCGACGACCATAATAATGAGAGACCGAGGACTGGAGGAATAGACATGGGGAACAGAGCGATGACCATAATAATGAGAGACCGAGGACTGGAGGAATAGACATGGGGAACAGAGCGATGACCATGAAATTGAGAGACCGAGGACTGGAGGAATAGCCATGGGGAACAGAGCGATGACCATAATAATGAGAGACCGAGGACTGGAGGAATAGACACAGGGAACAGAGCGATGACCATAATAATGAGAGACCGAGGACAGGAGGAATAGCCATGGGGAACAGAGCGATGACCATAATAATGAGAGACCGAGGACTGGAGGAATAGACATGGGAAACAGAGCGATGACCATAATAATGAGAGACCGAGGACGGGAGGAATAGACTCGGGGAACAGAGCGATAACCATAATAATGAGAGACCGAGGACTGGAGGAATAGACATGGGGAACAGAGCGATGACCATAATAATGAGAGACCGAGGACTGGAGGAATAGACATGGGGAACAGAGAGATGACCATAATAATGAGAGACCGAGGACGGGAGGAATAGACATGGGGAACAGAGCGACGACCATAATAATGAGAGGTCCGAGGACTGGAGGAATAGACTCGGGGAACAGAGAGATGACCATAATAATGAGAGACCGAGGACTGGAGGAATAGACATGGGGAACAGAGCGATGACCATAATAATGAGAGACCGAGGACTGGAGGAATAGACATGGGGAACAGAGCGATGACCATAATAATGAGAGACCGAGGACTGGAGGAATAGACACGGGGAACAGAGCGATGACCATAATAATGAGAGACCGAGGACTGGAGGAATAGACATGGGGAACAGAGCGAGAACCATAGTAATGAGAGACCGAGGACAGGAGGAATAGACATGGGGAACAGAGAGATGACCATGATAATGAGAGACCGAGGACTGGAGGAATAGACATGGGGAACAGAGCGATGACCATGATAATGAGAGACCGAGGACTGGAGGAATAGACATGGGGAACAGAGCGAGAACCATAGTAATGAGAGACCGAAGACAGGAGGAATAGACATGGGGAACAGAGCGATGACCATAATAATGAGAGACCGAGGACTGGAGGAATAGACATGGGGAACAGAGAGATGACCATAATAATGAGAGACCGAGGACTGGAGGAATAGACACGGGGAACAGAGCGATGACCATAATAATGAGAGACCGAGGACTGGAGGAATAGACATGGGGAACAGAGCGAGAACCATAGTAATGAGAGACGGAGGACAGGAGGAATAGACATGGGGAACAGAGCGATGACCATAATAATGAGAGACCGAGGACTGGAGGAATAGACATGGGGAACAGAGCGATGACCATGATAATGAGAGACCGAGGACTGGAGGAATAGACATGGGGAACAGAGCGAGAACCATAGTAATGAGAGACCGAGGACAGGAGGAATAGACATGGGGAACAGAGCAATGACCATAATAATGAGAGACCGAGGACAGGAGGAATAGACACAGGGAACAGAGCGATGACCCTAATAATGAGAGACCGAGGACAGGAGGAATAGACATGGGGAACAGAGAGATGACCATAATAATGAGAGACCGAGGACAGGAGGAATAGACATGGGGAACAGAGCGATGACCATAATAATGAGAGACTGAGGACTGGAGGAATAGACACAGGGAACAGAGCGATGACCATAATAATGAGAGACCGAGGACTGGAGGAATAGACACGGGGAACAGAGCGATGACCATAATAATGAGAGACCGAGGACTGGAGGAATACACATGGGGAACAGAGCGATGACCATGAAATTGAGAGACCGAGGACTGGAGGAATAGCCATGGGGAACAGAGCGATGACCATAATAATGAGAGACCGAGGACAGGAGGAATAGACATGGGGAACAGAGCGATGACCATAATAATGAGAGACCGAGGACAGGAGGAATAGACATGGGGAACAGAGCGATGACCATAATAATGAGAGACCGAGGACTGGAGGAATAGACATGGGGAACAGAGCGATGACCATGAAATTGAGAGACCGAGGACTGGAGGAATAGCCATGGGGAACAGAGCGAGAACCATAATAATGAGAGACCGAGGACTGGAGGAATAGACATGGGGAACAGAGCGATGACCATAATAATGAGAGACCGAGGACGGGAGGAATAGACATGGGGAACAGAGCGACGACCATAATAATGAGAGGTCCGAGGACTGGAGGAATAGACTCGGGGAACAGAGAGATGACCATAATAATGAGAGACCGAGGACTGGAGGAATAGACATGGGGAACAGAGCGATGACCATAATAATGAGAGACCGAGGACTGGAGGAATAGACATGGGGAACAGAGCGATGACCATGATAATGAGAGACCGAGGACGGGAGGAATAGACATGGGGAACAGAGCGATGACCATAATAATGAGAGACCGAGGACTGGAGGAATAGACATGGGGAACAGAGAGATGACCATGATAATGAGAGACCGAGGACTGGAGGAATAGACATGGGGAACAGAGAGATGACCATAATAATGAGAGACCGAGAACTGGAGGAATAGACATGGGGAACAGAGCGATGACCATGATAATGAGAGACCGAGGACTGGAGGAATAGACATGGGGAACAGAGCGATGACCATAATAATGAGAGACCGAGGACTGGAGGAATAGACATGGGGAACAGAGCGATGACCATAATAATGAGAGACCGAGGACTGGAGGAATAGACATGGGGAACAGAGAGATGACCATAATAATGAGAGACCGAGGACTGGAGGAATAGACATGGGGAACAGAGAGATGACCATAATAATGAGAGACCGAGGACTGGAGGAATAGACATGGGGAACAGAGAGATGACCATAATAATGAGAGACCGAGGACTGGAGGAATAGACATGGGGAACAGAGAGATGACCATAATAATGAGAGACCGAGGACTGGAGGAATAGACATGGGGAGCAGAGCGATGACCATAATAATGAGAGACCGAGGACTGGAGGAATAGACATGGGAAACAGAGCGACGACCATAATAATGAGAGACCGAGGACAGGAGGAACAGACATGGGGAACAGAGCGAGAAACATAGTAATGAGAGACCGAGGACAGGAGGAATAGACATGGGGAACAGAGCGATGACCATAATAATGAGAGACCGAGGACTGGAGGAATAGACATGGGGAACAGAGCGATGACCATAATAATGAGAGACCGAGGACTGGAGGAATAGACACGGGGAACAGAGCGATGACCATAATAATGAGAGACCGAGGACTGGAGGAATAGACATGGGGAACAGAGCGAGAACCATAGTAATGAGAGACCGAGGACAGGAGGAATAGACATGGGGAACAGAGCGATGACCATAATAATGAGAGACCGAGGACTGGAGGAATAGACATGGGGAACAGAGCGATGACCATAATAATGAGAGACCGAGGACTGGAGGAATAGACATGGGGAACAGAGCAAGAACCATAGTAATGAGAGACCGAGGACTGGAGGGATAGACATGGGAAACAGAGCGAGAACCATAGTAATGAGAGACCGAGGACTGGAGGGATAGACACGGGGAACAGAGCGAGAACCATAATAATAAGAGACCGAGGACTGGAGGAATAGACATGGGGAACAGAGCGATGACCATGATAATGAGAGACCGAGGACAGGAGGAATAGACACGGGGAACAGAGCGAGAACCATAGTAATGAGAGGTCCGAGGACTGGAGGAATAGACATGGGGAACAGAGCGATGACCATAATAATGAGAGACCGAGGACTGGAGGAATAGACATGGGGAACAGAGCGAGAACCATAATAATAAGAGACCGAGGACGGGAGGAATAGACATGGGGAACAGAGCGAGAACCATAGTAATGAGAGACCGAGGACAGGAGGAATAGACATGGGGAACAGAGCAAGAACCATAATAATGAGACCGAGGACTGGAGGAATAGTCATGGCTGGGGAACAGAGCGATGACCCTAATAATGAGAGACCGAGGACTGGAGGAATAGACATGGGGAACAGAGCGATGACCATAATAATGAGAGACCGAGGACAGGAGGAATAGACATGGGGAACAGAGCGAGAACCATAGTAATGAGAGACCGAGGACTGGAGGAACAGACACGGGGAACAGAGCGAAGACCATAATAATGAGAGACCGAGGACGGGAGGAATAGACATGGGGAACAGAGCGACGACCATAATAATGAGAGACCGAGGACTGGAGGAATAGACATGGGGAACAGAGCGATGACCATAATAATGAGAGACCGAGGACTGGAGGAATAGACACGGGGAACAGAGCGATGACCATAATAATGAGAGACCGAGGACGGGAGGAATAGACATGGGGAACAGAGCGACGACCATAATAATGAGAGACCGAGGACTGGAGGAATAGACATGGGGAACAGAGCGATGACCATAATAATGAGAGACCGAGGACTGGAGGAATAGACACGGGGAACAGAGCGATGACCATAATAATGAGAGACCGAGGACTGGAGGAATAGACACGGGGAACAGAGCGAAGACCATAATAATGAGAGACCGAGGACTGGAGGAATAGACACAGGGAACAGAGCGATGACCATAATAATGAGAGACCGAGGACAGGAGGAATAGCCATGGGGAACAGAGCGATGACCATAATAATGAGAGACCGAGGACTGGAGGAATAGACATGGGGAACAGAGCGATGACCATAATAATGAGAGGCCGAGGACGGGAGGAATAGACATGGGGAACAGAGCGACGACCATAATAATGAGAGGTCCGAGGACTGGAGGAATAGACTCGGGGAACAGAGAGATGACCATAATAATGAGAGACCGAGGACTGGAGGAATAGACATGGGGAACAGAGCGATGACCATAATAATGAGAGACCGAGGACTGGAGGAATAGACACAGGGAACAGAGCGATGACCATGATAATGAGAGACCGAGGACTGGAGGAATAGACATGGGGAACAGAGCGAGAACCATAGTAATGAGAGACCGAGGACAGGAGGAATAGACATGGGGAACAGAGCGATGACCATAATAATGAGAGACCGAGGACTGGAGGAATAGACATGGGGAACAGAGCGATGACCATAATAATGAGAGACCGAGGACTGGAGGAATAGACACGGGGAACAGAGCGATGACCATAATAATGAGAGACCGAGGACTGGAGGAATAGACATGGGGAACAGAGCGAGAACCATAGTAATGAGAGACCGAGGACAGGAGGAATAGACATGGGGAACAGAGCGATGACCATAATAATGAGAGACCGAGGACAGGAGGAATAGACATGGGGAACAGAGCGATGACCATAATAATGAGAGACCGAGGACAGGAGGAATAGACATGGGGAACAGAGCGATGACCATAATAATGAGAGACCGAGGACTGGAGGAATAGACATGGGGAACAGAGCGATGACCATGATAATGAGAGACCGAGGACTGGAGGAATAGACATGGGGAACAGAGTGATGACCATAATAATGAGAGACTGAGGACTGGAGGAATAGACATGGGGAACAGAGAGATGACCATAATAATGAGAGACCGAGGACTGGAGGAATAGACATGGGGAACAGAGCGAGAACCATAGTAATGAGAGACCGAGGACAGGAGGAATAGACATGGGGAACAGAGCGATGACCATAATAATGAGAGACCGAGGACTGGAGGAATAGACACAGGGAACAGAGCGATGACCATAATAATGAGAGACCGAGGACTGGAGGAATAGACATGGGGAACAGAGCGATGACCATAATAATGAGAGACCGAGGACTGGAGGAATAGACACGGGGAACAGAGCGATGACCATAATAATGAGAGACCGAGGACAGGAGGAATAGACACAGGGAACAGAGCGATGACCCTAATAATGAGAGACCGAGGACAGGAGGAATAGACATGGGGAACAGAGCGATGACCATAATAATGAGAGACCGAGGACAGGAGGAATAGACATGGGGAACAGAGCGATGACCATAATAATGAGAGACCGAGGACAGGAGGAATAGACATGGGGAACAGAGCGATGACCATAATAATGAGAGACCGAGGACTGGAGGAATAGACATGGGGAACAGAGCGATGACCATGAAATTGAGAGACCGAGGACTGGAGGAATAGCCATGGGGAACAGAGCGATGACCATAATAATGAGAGACCGAGGACAGGAGGAATAGACATGGGGAACAGAGCGATGACCATAATAATGAGAGACCGAGGACGGGAGGAATAGATATGGGGAACAGAGCGATGACCATGATAATGAGAGACCGAGGACGGGAGGAATAGACATGGGGAACAGAGCGATGACCATAATAATGAGAGACCGAGGACTGGAGGAATAGACACGGGGAACAGAGCGATGACCATAATAATGAGAGACCGAGGACGGGAGGAATAGATATGGGGAACAGAGCGATGACCATGATAATGAGAGACCGAGGACGGGAGGAATAGACATGGGGAACAGAGCGACGACCATAATAATGAGAGGTCCGAGGATTGGAGGAATAGACTCGGGGAACAGAGAGATGACCATAATAATGAGAGACCGAGGACTGGAGGAATAGACATGGGGAACAGAGCGATGACCATAATAATGAGAGACCGAGGACTGGAGTTATAGACATGGGGAACAGAGCGATGACCATGATAATGAGAGACAGAGGACGGGAGGAATAGACATGGGGAACAGAGCGATGACCATAATAATGAGAGACCGAGGACTGGAGGAATAGACATGGGGAACAGAGCGATGACCATAATAATGAGAGACCAAGGACTGGAGGAATAGACATGGGGAACAGAGAGATGACCATGATAATGAGAGACCGAGGACTGGAGGAATAGACATGGGGAACAGAGAGATGACCATAATAATGAGAGACCGAGGACTGGAGGAATAGACATGGGGAACAGAGCGATGACCATAATAATGAGAGACCGAGGACTGGAGGAATAGACATGGGGAACAGAGCGATGACCATGATAATGAGAGACCGAGGACTGGAGGAATAGACATGGGGAACAGAGAGATGACCATAATAATGAGAGACCGAGGACTGGAGGAATAGACACGGGGAACAGAGAGATGACCATAATAATGAGAGACCAAGGACTGGAGGAATAGACACGGGGAACAGAGAGATGACCATAATAATGAGAGACCAAGGACTGGAGGAATAGACATGGGGAACAGAGAGATGACCATAATAATGAGAGACCGAGGACTGGAGGAATAGACACGGGGAACAGAGTGATGACCATAATAATGAGAGACCGAGGACAGGAGGAATAGACACGGGGAGCAGAGCGATGACCATAATAATGAGAGACCGAGGACTGGAGGAATAGACATGGGAAACAGAGCGACGACCATAATAATGAGAGACCGAGGACAGGAGGAATAGACATGGGGAACAGAGCGACGACCATAATAATGAGAGACCGAGGACTAGAGGAATAGACACGGGGAACAGAGCGATGACCATAATAATGAGAGACCGAGGACTGGAGGAATAGACATGGGGAACAGAGCGATGACCATAATAATGAGAGACCGAGGACTGGAGGAATAGACATGGGGAACAGAGCGATGACCATAATAATGAGAGACCGAGGACTGGAGGAATAGACACAGGGAACAGAGCGAAGACCATAATAATGAGAGACCGAGGACTGGAGGAATAGACATGGGGAGCGATGATCATGATAATGACCATTATAACTATAACTCTTGGAGTGCTTGAACTCACTGGATGGGAGTCGTATTCCATGTTTGACTATGGGACCCCATTGCTGTGGCAGTCATGCCTCTGCTGTCGGTTGCGGTGAACTCTGTCTTCTGCTCGGTCTACTTTACCCCACATTGATAGATCTGCTTCGAGCCCCACGTTATGTTATTATGACATGATGATGTCACTTGTGCCAGCCACGTAACGTGGGGTCCTCTCTGTCCCCCCAAACCCACCAGTGTTCTGAAATTATTATTATTATTATTATATAATTATCTGCCTCGCATGACTGGAAACTTGACGTAAGATCTCGATCATCCGGCACATAGAGAGGGCAGAGCACAAATCAAAGTGGTCACAAACTTCTGATGGTTCATGCCTCAAAACCTGCCATGCTGGAAGAGCAGGACCACGAGCTTCTTGCCCACCGATCCCCTTTCCATCCTTTCGCCGTTTCACGTTACCCCACTGTGATTGAGTGGGGGGTCAAGATGCATCTGTCATTTCTTGTGTAATCGATTGTGCGAACAAGGGGAAAGAAGTTAAAACGTGGCCTCCAAACCATCAGTGGCGGTGCCGTCCCATGGCAGACATCTCCTGGACACCTGTCACCAGTTTGTTGAATTTCATTCTAAGTCGGAGCCTCATTAATGTCTGATCTTGTGATGACCTTAAAACCCTCTAAGACCCTCCACAAGGTCACGACCTACAGAGCCGCTCCCTCATATTGTTCCCCTTCAGCTACAAAGTCTATCTGAAACAAATTCTAATGTGTCTGAAGATCATTTTCTTCCATGATCGAAGCTCCGACACGAGACACGACAGGAAACTACCTGATATCATTGTAAGATGGTCAAAGACGCTGGAGGACCCTCTGTGGTGTCATCAGTCCCTGTGTGGTGTCATCAGGTCCTGTGTGGTGTCATCAATCCCTGTGAGGTGTCATCAGTCCTTGTGTGGTGTAATCAGTCCCTGTGTGGTGCAACCAGTCCCTTTGTGGGGTCATCAGTCCCTGTGTGGTATCATCAGTCCCTGTGTGGTGTCATCAGTCCCTGTGTGGTGTCATCAGTCCCTGTGTGGTATCATCAGTCCCTGTATGGTGTCATCAGTCCCTGTGTGGTGTCATCAGTCCCTGTGAGGTGTCATCAGTCCTTGTGTGGTGTCATCAGTCCCTGTGAGGTGTCATCAGTCCCTGTGTGGAGTCATCAGTCCCTGTGTGGAGTCATCAGTCCCTGTGTGGTATCATCAGTCCCTGTATGGTGTCATCAGTCCCTGTGTGGTGTCATCAGTCCCTGTGAGGTGTCATCAGTCCTTGTGTAGTGTCATCAGTCCCTGTGAGGTGTCATCAGTCCCTGTGTGGAGTCATCAGTCCCTGTGTGGAGTCATCAGTCCCTGTGTGGAGTCATCAGTCCCTGCGTTCTCATATTCTATTCAGCCATTTGTCAGTTATCAGGATCTCTCACATGAGAATCTGCGACCAGACGCCATTCCAGTTCCCCACACGACTCTCTTACTGCTTTATACAGATGCAAAGGGAATATAAATGAATTGTTATGTGGACTTACGACCATTCGCCCTCCTTTCTACTTTTCTGCCTGCTCATGTTTGTGTCAGTCTAGACTGCAGCACTTGCATTGTATTCATGAATCAGGAGGATCAGGATGAACAGAGCTATAGGTCTGCAGAGCAGGGAATTGTGGGAGGACACCATGACTATAACTGGTAAGAAGAATCCATGATATAAAATAATCCGCTCTATAGGGGCTCCTGGAATAGGACATTATCGGGCACAGGGTCTGCGTGATGGAAACGATGGGCTCTCGGCTCCTTCTCTGAGCGGCTCATGTTCACACACAACTTGTGCACTTTACGTTTTGAGCCGTGGACTTTTACACTGCGATTAAGTGGTAATCCTCTGTGTACAAAATGCTGTCAGGTTGTTTATGCAGCGCGGCCGGCTAATGCCGCATAATCTTAAAGGTGCTTGTTAAGTGTTTGATCTCCACAAAGCATGTGACAGCCTTTCATTTGTTAAAATAGCGGTTACTGTACGCGGCCGCCGGGGTCCTGGGCTCCGAGCTGCCTAATTACCATGCAAATGAAGGCAAATCCTCATTCCAGGGTGTCAATTTCAGCAAAAGGCAAAGAAATGTTCACCAGACGCCCTGAGATAAAGCCGAGGCGGGCGCCGCCTGTACCACCGACCGGAGCACGAGCGGCAGAGCCGCCAGACACTGGAGATTCCGGGCGGACACTTCCCGGGGTCCTGGTCGTTCAGAAGTTTGGGGGTTTGGGTTTTGGATGATAACGCTGTAAGAATGAGAAGCCACAGACCATTGTCCGATCTCGGCGGCCCTGTGACGGCTTCTGTGGAGGAGGGGGAGATGTTTGTAGACCCCCCATCCCGTAATCGAGCCCCGGGTCGCACATCTTCGGGTTGTCATGAGCAATTTCCTAAATCCCGCCGTCTATAATCGGTGATGTCCTCAGTGAAGCCTCGTCCTGTACGACCTCCGCGTGCCGTAATCCCGAGCAAAGAAAGGAAATGAAAAAACTGCACGACTGTATGCATAAAACCACATCTAACCCACTGGTCTCCACCCATGAAATAAGAACAACCGACACTTAACTCTCTTTCAAAGTGGGGTTGACCGCTTTATTTACAAAATCTATTCACACTAAATGACCTTAACAGCGGTCAATAACAACCTGTATGCCGGCCTAACCAAGGACATGTAGGTAAATCCCCTTCTACTACCGCCACCAGGTGACCATGTACTCCTCAACTACACGGCTCACTGACCCCCAACAAAAACAGAGCTTGCTCAACCCCATCCTGCAACCCCGACAGGAAAATATCCAGCCCAATCTCCGTCAGGTGCACCCCGTCTGGCAGCAATAATCCCCTGTTATCACCCTCCAACTCCCGATGACGCACCACCATCCGGCCTCTAGCTCGGACAAACCGAGACACCCTGGTATTTAATAGGCGTCTCGACCGCTCAATGGCATTCACGTCCCGCGCTCCATGCCACACCAATCTAGGCACAATTTCTGACCAGACTAACACTAACCGGGGGAAAAAGGAAGCAAACCTTTCCAAATCTGACTGCATCAGCGAGATCAACTCCCCCAACCTGACTGAACACAAATCATTGCCTCCCAGATGTATAAGCAAAATAGTTGGGACCATTCGATGCCGACTGATGTCGACCACTTCGGGCAGTGCCTGCAACCAGCGCAGGCCCCAGAGGCCTCTCCAATAGACTTCGGCACTTGCAAAGCCCAACGATCGTCCCCTAGGGAGTATGGCAGCCCTCCTCTCCACCCAAAACACATAAGATTGACCGGCTATCCACACCGATGGTCTGGAACCTAAAACGAAAACAGAAATTAATGCAAAATAAGATCCGGGCGAACATAACCAGCAAAACAATCCGACTACCATCTCCCTATGCGCCTCACAGTCGCATCCGATAACCCCAATTCACTGGCCATCGTGGCCACCCCAATACGGAACGAATGAGTCCCGTAATCCCCTGGTGGTTGTCAAACCTGAACCAAAGCCTTCCGAAAAATAGGCGAAAACTGAAACCTAGTAAGCGGCCGCCCATTCGCGTGCGACAAAAATTGTACCCCTGAACTACGCACCCCCAAGAAAGCCGACACCGCCGCTACCGGACAGGCCGAACCCGGGACTGCCCGAAGTGCCACCCAACAACCCCGCCCAAACACATCCGTCTTCGAGCGACGAATGCGCAAACGAACCCCCACAGAAGAGACCACTACGTCCTCAAAAAGCAAATCCCCCGGACGCGCCGCCCCCATCGGAACTAGTTCCAAAATTTGCAGAGCCCCGAAAAAACACAACGAGAAAGCCACAGAAAACAAAACAGATTCATACGGAAACGAACATACCGCCGGCAGCGCCCCTATAAGCTCCTGCAATAAAGAAAAAGACACCGGTCGACGCGACTCCCTCCTGGAAGCCAACTTCTACCACCCCTTCAAGGCTTGTAAAATAAAAAAGGACTTAGTCACGTCTGGCCATCCCCGCAACTTGGAAAAGAAAGCAACCCCGGCCAGACGCCGCTGAGCTACCACCCCCAAAACCTTGCGCTCGCGCAAAGCCGTCAAATATTCCAGCGTCACAGTCGTGCGCAGCAACGGATCCTCCTCTACCAGTCTATCCCCCGCAGCACTCAAACATTCCTTCCACACATTACCGTAAGTGGCCCAAGTCGAGGGCGCCAGGGACGACCTCACCAAGGGCACTAGCTCCAATCCAGCATCCTCCACAAGAATTCCGGGCAACTGGCCCCCTCCAGCTCCACCTGCGGGCAAAGAGAGCGAAAAACCTGCCAATGAAAACGAGATAAAGCATCAGCAACAACATTATGAACACCTGGGATATGTAGAGCACGAAAACGGATGTTACACTGCAAACAACGCAACACCAAATGACGGAGCAAAGCCAAAACCGGACCTGAGGAGGAAGTAAGTTGGTTAACAGCAAAAACAACACTCATATTGTCCGACCAAAACACCACAGACCTGTTGGAGAGGCGCGCCCCCCACAATTCGACGGCGACAACTATGGGAAAAAGTTCCAACAACGTCAAGTTTGCACACCACCCCTCGTCCTGCCAGGAATCACCACGCCGAAATCAACAACGCCCCAAACCCCGCCGCACCAGCCGCGTCCGTAAACAATTCCAAGTCCACGCTGGAAATTGAAGGCGCCCTCCAACAAGTACCCCCATTGTAGTCCTCCAAGAAAGTGCGCCAGACGCGCAAATCCGCCTTAACAAAACTAGAAATACGAACATGATGAGAAGGCACCAAAACGCCCAATGTAGCTAATGACAACCTCCTGGCAAACACCCACCCCATGGGCACAATACGACCCGCAAAGACCAACAAACCCAACAACGACTGAATATGTCGCAACTCCAACTTACGCGCCACCAAGGCCGCGTCCAATGTGGTACGCAATTTCGCCACCTTCTCCGCTGGGAGACGAAAGACCATAGCAACCGAATCAATTTCAATACCCAGAAAACAGAACACCGTCACCGGCCCCTCCGTCTTTTCTTCAGACAGGGGGACCCCAAACCGCTGAGCAAGAAACTGAAAGGACCTCAACAAAAACTAACACTGCCCCGGGGCCGCGGGCCCTACAAACAAAAAATCATCCAGGTAATGAATCACCGACCCAGAACCGGTGAGATCCCGCACCGCCCATTCCAGAAACAAGCTGAACACCTCAAAATATGAACAAGAAATCGAACACCCCATCGGCAAACACATATCATAATAGAAAAACCCCTCCAAAGCACAACCCAACAGATGAAAACAATCCGCATGAACAGGCAACAAACGAAAAGCGGACGCAATATCAGACTTGGCCATAAGGGCCCCCGCCCGACACACTAAATCGACCGCTCAATCAAACGAAACATACGAAACACTCGCCAAGTCACTGTCAATCCCGTCATTAACCGACCGCCCCTTAGGATGAGACAGATGGTGAATCAGACGGAACTTTCCAGGCTCCTTCTTAGGAACCACCCCCAGGGGCGACACCCTAAGATTCGGGAAGGGCAAAGAAGAAAATGAGCCGGCCAAGCTCCACTTCCTTTTCCACCTTCTCCCTAATGGCGGCTGGAAAGCCCTCCGCCAACTTCAAATTGCGCGACATAACCGGGTCCGCCTGCGCCGTAAACGGAATAAAGAACCCAAAACAAAAACCAACTCTAAGCAGGGCAGCTTCTGCCATCTTGGGATACCGGCTTAACCACGGGAGCATCGCGGCCACGCGCACCAGTCGTCCTCCCCTCTACCAACACCCGCAGGGCGGGCAACCGCCGCCGCACGACGGGAGCACAAAACCGCTGCATGGGTACCTCCACACGAGGAGCACTAATGCCGGAATTTACAAGAACCATAAAATCTACAGTGCCCTTCATTAAAGAGCCAACAGGCTCCTGCTCGCCGGACCCCCAACCCCCCTGCCAACCCCGCCCCTACCGGAGAGGGAAGAGGCGGGGGCGGCGGGCTGAAAGGGCCGCTGCACCATCATCAAGCGCAACTAAACATCCGTCGCTTTCGTATCCCATCCCACCCGACCTCTGCGCCAGGCATCGACGGAACTCCTCATCGTACCGCCACCAGGCCGAGCCGCCGTGCGATTTATATGCACTAAAAATCGTGTCCAAATACACAAATAACTGCCCCGCACACGCAGGCTGAGCCTGACTAAACAACCCCCCCAAAATAGCAAAGGCCGGCACCCAATTAAACGACCGCACGACCCTAGGCTTACTCAACACACCCCTCTCAACTCTACGCTCCTTATCCACCGTCGACGAATCAACCGACAAAAGAGACCAAATATCGATATACTTCCCTATTTTCTCGTGCACCTCATCAGACACATGAGCACCCAAGGGAGACACACTACAAAAATAAGAATCTCTGAAAGCGGGGACCGCCGGAGTGGACATAGACGTGGACGCCTCCACCGTGGACCGCGCAGCCACGGCCTGCGACGACGGCCCCAAGGGCAACGAGATGTCCCCCGCCACCAGAAATTGCACAGCAGACAATAAATCATTGGCAGACATGTTATCAGCGTTCCAAGCCCTAAGGCAGGCATACTCACCGTGTCCAGCAGCTGACGCACCTCCTGGCACGGACGGAACCACTTCAGCCGGTGTGGCCACCGGTGCCACCGAAACCACATCTGGCGGAGAAACAGCGACTCCTGCTCCTCCGACCGAGGAACGGCGACCCCGAGTCCCCCGGTCAGACGCAGCACGACAACTCCTACTGCTTCTCTGGTCCGCCCGCCAACTATCCCGGGAGATGCCGGATGACAAGGAATCAGATGGAGATCGCCGGTACCGACACGAAAGACGACGCCGATGTCTCCGCGACCGACTGTGACCGGACACATGGCGCCGCCCCGACCCAGCCCTACTAGCACCGTGCCTACTATGGGACCGATCCCTACCCACTGCACTCGTGTGTGACACGGCCACTGTGGCCACCTCTGCCTGCCCGGGCCGCACCGGCAGCACATCCATGGGAGGGGCTACCTCCTGACGTGCCATCCGCCTAGCTGATTGGCGCGAAAAGAAAAGCTCTGACCCCTCAAAGGAGCCATCATCCCCCGACTCTTCCCCGCACTGCCCCCCTTCCCTTTCCGAAAACCCCCGTCTCTCTACCTTCAGACGCCAGGAGCAGCGGCACGCTCCCAGCCGGTGAAGCAGCTGCTGCTGCAGAGATAGAAGCTGATGCCATTGCCTGCCCCACGAATCCTCTCCCGTCCAGTGGGCGGGGCCTAAGTCCCACCACACCCGTGGCTCCCCTGGTCCCTTGTGTCGGGGGAACCACATCCCCCACATCGGCCGCCGACACCCCCGTTCCCGGAAGCACCGGCACTGGAGGAGGCAGCACAACCTACGGAGGAGGGGCCATAACACCTGCGGCACTCATAGCCCTTGCCGCCGGCCGCCCCCCACCGGAAGTGGAGGGAGAGAGCCGGACCGGCGGACGCGAGGCACGAGACGACCGACGACGCCCGGCCACAGAAGCAGGAGCCGACCCAGCTGATTCCCGGAGCAGGGACTGCAGCTAGTCGCGCCTGCACCAACGCCTGACGATCCATCCTGGTTTGAAAAATCTTGGAAAGAGGCCGGATACCAGGTAAGACCGCCCTTATATTTCCTCCTTCTCCCCTAAGCCCGCCCCTACTCCTCCCCTACACGCCCCCTGCCTAACCTGACTCCCGCCGAATACCAAGTAGCAGAGGGGAGGGAGACTATTAACCCCTTCCTTACCCCCGTGCCGCAACAGTCCCTGGCTCAGTGGCTATTCGCCTGTGAGCCCCCATAACTCTAAGAAAATCTGTTATATCAGTCCAGGGCAATAAACGAAATACAGGGGGCCCCGTACTTTACATCAATATGGGGCCCCCTCCACACAGTAGCACAACCTTCCCTAGGACAAGTGGGCCCAGTGCTTTACACTCCAGCATCTCTCCATCTCTTGTAGCAGAGATGGCCCCTCAGACGTCTTCCTTCCATGGTGCGTAACATTGTAATGAGGGGGGCCCGGTCCAGGTTCTTATCACCCTCTAAAGAGAGATTCAGGGTCCATCTGATCCAAGGTCACGGCTTCTGCTCTAGTCCACTGTTCTCTACAGATCCCATCATTAAGCTGGTGTCTGTGCATGATGGGAGTTGTTATTGCGGTTGTCAAGTAAGGCGCAGACGTAATGAAGAGAGCGCATGACAAGGTGGTTTGGGTAATGCTAGAAGTTGGAGGCTAAGTTCAAGGGGTTTGAGGGGTTAAGAAAAAGGCGATTGGCCATAGGGGTGTATCCTTAAGTGGAGGGAGGAGTATGGTGTATGTAAGCCCTGGTGGGATAGAGACAGCCCTCTTTCCCTCTGGACAACAGAAGACAGTTTTTTGTGTAGTGTAGAGTAGTGTAGTGTAGTGTAGTGTAGTGTAGTGTAGTGTAGTGTAGAGTAGCGTAGAGTAGCGTAGAGTAGTGTAGTGTAGAGTAGTGTAGAGTAGTGTAGAGTAGTGTAGTGTAGAGTAGTGTAGTGTAGAGTAGTGTAGTGTAGAGTAGAGTAGAGTAGAGTAGAGTAGAGTAGAGTAGAGTAGAGTAGAGTAGAGTAGTGTAGAGTAGTGTAGTGTAGAGTAGTGTAGTGTAGAGTAGTGTAGAGTAGTGTAGAGTAGTGTAGTGTAGAGTAGTGTAGTGTAGAGTAGTGTAGAGTAGTGTAGTGTAGAGTAGTGTAGTGTAGAGTAGTGTAGTGTAGAGTAGTGTAGTGTAGAGTAGAGTAGTGTAGTGTAGAGTAGAGTAGAGTAGTGTAGTGTAGAATAGTGTAGTGTAGTGTAGAGTAGTGTAGAGTAGTGTAGTGTAGAGTAGTGTAGTGTAGTGTAGAGTAGAGTAGTGTAGAGTAGTGTAGTGTAGAGTAGTGTAGTGTAGAGTAGTGTAGTGTAGTGTAGAGTAGAGTAGTGTAGAGTAGTGTAGTGTAGAGTAGAGTAGAGTAGTGTAGTGTAGTGTAGAGTAGTGTAGTGTAGTGTAGTGTAGTGTAGAGTAGTGTAGTGTAGTGTAGTGTAGTGTAGTGTAGTGTAGTGTAGAGTAGTGTAGTGTAGTGTAGAGTAGAGTAGTGTAGAGTAGTGTAGTGTAGAGTAGAGTAGTGTAGAGTAGAGTAGTGTAGTGTAGTGTAGTGTAGAGTAGTGTAGTGTAGTGTAGTGTAGAGTAGTGTAGTGTAGTGTAGAGTAGTGTAGTGTAGAGTAGTGTAGTGTAGTGTGAGAAACAATCACTTACCTGAACATGGATGCTTCATTGGAGTCCATGATGGCCAGGATTCGGGATGTGGCGCTACTCTATGGGCCTGGAAGGCTGGAGGAGCATTTTGCGGTGACTCTTCCTCCTGTTCCAGCAGCGGGAGTGTCGAGCGTGGAGGGACGCAGGAGCGGAGAGGCTTTCCCCTGAGGTAATGCCTCAGTCCCGTCTGCGCCGTGCGAGCCCCACCAGGGACCCTCCTCCTCTGGCTCCTAAGCGGGTGCCATGCTTGGGGGCTAGGAGGTCAGGGAGGAATCCCGGCAGGCGGGCGGAAATGGAGGTGGCAGGAGTAGTGGGGCCGCGGCCATCTTCCCTCCTCCTGTCTTCAGCGACGAGACCAGAAGTGACGGCGGGACCAGATGTGACGGCCCTCTTCAGCGCCGATGTTCCGGGCGCTGGAGGAGCTCAGCGGACAGAGTCGGGGACATCACGGGCGGCCCGCAGGGAGCGGCGGGCAAGCTCGGCTCGGAGGATGCTATCGCCTCCTGCAGGAGCAGGGAGGCGTGCGGCGGGAACTGGAAGTACCTGGTCCGGGAATTGTGGTGACATCGTGCCCCTCCTGGAAAGGGAGAGGGCGGCTGCCATCTTGCCCTCCTGAAAGGGCTGCTGAGGAGTCGGAGGACAGCATTGGGGACGCCGAGGATCATAGGAGCCTGGACTGTTTATCCGTGTATGCCACGCCAGAAGCGGGTGGTTGCATTTTGGACGGGCCGGTGTTGGCTGGGCCTAGTGCTATGTCGGCCAGGATTTCAGCCAGCTGCGGGGAGAAGGTGGTGCTGGACCATCACCCCCCCTGTAACGCCGCCATTGAGGGAGAGACCGTCTGGATCTATGGACATGGCCACTGGGAGATCACCTCAGGGACGGCCGGGTGAGTCTACCACTGATAATGTTTCGGGGATGGGTGGGGGTGATGTAAGGGACATGTTTTCTATGTCTAATATGCAGATGTTCTTTAAGGGTATGCAGGATTTTTTTGCTAAGGGTATGGGGATGTAGGGCAGTCTCCAGCGAGGGTGTGCCCCACAAAAAATCAGGCATGAGGCGTGAGGCGTTTGGAAGTGCGGCAGCGGCAGGGCTTGCGGTTGCTAGCGAGGTAGCGCCGGTTGCGGGCGCTGTGGTGGAGGTGGATAAGGCTGTTGATGCGGGGGCTGGTACATCCAAGAAAGTGGTGGATGATGTGCGTTTGGCTGACGCTGCGAGGGGCGAGGTGTATGTGTGTTTTGAGGGCCCGCTTGGGGCGCATTTGAAGTCTGAACTAAAAGACAAGATATGGAAGGATGAATATGTGGAGATTTTTGCTCTGTTGCCACTGGAAAAGTTTAACCTGGACCGGTGGAAACCGGATGAGAGTAAAAAGGATGAGGAGGAACGGCGTCGTTATCGCTTGATTCCTCGGACGTTTGCGAATTGGCTGCAGGCTTTCGCTATTTTGGCTAGTGTAGTTGGTGAAAGGCGCCGGACAATTGCTCGGAGCTGTTTTTCTACATGGATTCCGTGGGGGAGGCGTACAGGGTATACGGCGGTAACACATGGTTGAGGTATGACAAACAATTTTGTCAGCGCAAGGCGGTGCGCCCTTCATTGAGATGGGATCACAAGGACATTAGTCTGTGGATGCAAAACAGGGGCATCAGCCCTTTCGGGATGCGGCCGGCGGGCAGGGTCAGCAGCGGGTCGGTCAGCTTCCTCAGGAAAGGTTGTTGCTGGCAGTGTATTGAGGGACATTGTAAGTTTGGCCCAGACTGCAGGTACAAGCACGAGTGCTCCGGTTGCGGAGGCGCCCATGGTTTGTCCAGATGCTTCAAGAAGCATAAAGGCAGGCAGGGAGATGCTGAGCAGAAGAGGGGCGACGCCGGTGAGGGTGGAAAGGAGGCTTCCATTTTTAAGGGAGTATCCAAATAGGAAAGTGGCAGAATTGTTGTTTCTGGGGTTTTCTGGGGGCTTTAGGATTCCTTGTACGTCGGCGGTACGAGATGGGGTTTTTTGGAATTTGTCGTCTGCTTTGGCGCGGCCTGATCTGGTTACAGATAAGCTGCTGAAGGTGGTGGCTTTGGGCCGCATGGCTGGCCCGTTTTCCTCCCCGCCGGTTCCTAGTTTGCGGGTTTCCCCCTTGGGGTTGGTTCCTAAAAAGGAGGTGAATAAGTTCCGCCTTATTCATCACTTGTCTTATCCGGAAGGCGAGTCGGTGAATGACGGCATTGATACGGCATTGTGCGCGGTCAGTTACACTTCCTTTGATGCGGCGGTTGTTTGGGTTCACAGGTATGGGAAGGGGTCACTGTTAGCGAATCTGACATTGAGGCCGCGTTTCGTCTATTGCCGGTGCACCCGGATAGTTTTTGTTTGTTAGGTTGTTATTGCCAAGATGGGTATTTCGTAGATTGTTGCCTCCCGATGGGCTGCTCCATTTCCTGCTCTTATTTTGAGATGTTTAGCACATTTTTGGAGTGGGTGGTCCTTCGGGAGGCGCAGGTGCCATCGGCGCTGCATTATTTAGATGATTTTTTGTTTATCGGTCCCCCGGCTACGTACGTGTGTGCAGGATTGCTACATACTATGGAAAGGGTGGCGATGGACTTTGGGGTACCGCTGGCGCCCGAGAAAACTGAGGGACCTATGACGGTCTTCAAGTTTTTGGGTATAATTATTGATTCGGACAGAATGGAATGTCGCTTGCCAGGGGATAATTTGCTGGAGTTGAGAGAGTTGGTGGCGAGTGCGCTGCGCAGGAAGAAGATCCAGTAAGCCCAGCGTAATGTAGGCGCAGCCGTAATGAAGGAAGCGCATGACTAGGTGTTTGGGAGTTCTAGGCTATTATGTTCTAGGTATTATGTTTTAGGCTATATTTATAGGGATTGGAGGGTTATGTGAAAGGGGCATGGGGCAAAATGTATCTATATGTGATGGGTGGAGAATAAAGTATATAAGTCCATGCGGGGAAAAGGCAGCCCTCTTTCCCGCTGGACAACAGGAGAAAGTTTTGTCCTGTTATTATAGTGAAAAGAAAAATATACAGATAAATAATTTTACTTACCTGATGGAAGCGGCGATGGAGACAACGATGGCCAGGATCCGGGATGCAGCGATGCAGCACGGCGTGGGATGGCTGGATGCGCTGATTGCCGGGGCTCTTCCTCCGGTTCCAGCGGCTGGAGAGGAGAGTGAGGGACGCAGCAGCAGGCGTTCCAGGCCTCAGGAGAGGCCTTCATCTGCAGAGACGCCTCGGTCTGGTCGGCGCCGAGGGAGCCCCTCCAGGGACCCTCCTCCTCCTGCTGGTCCGGAGCTGCACCCTGGCGACGGTCCACGGAGGTCAGGGAGGAATCCCATCAGGCGGGCGAGACCGGAGGTGACAGGAGGGGGGGGGCCGCGGCGGCCATCTTCCTCCCTCCTGTCTTCAACAACGACGCCGGAAGTGGAGGCGGGACCGGATGCGCGCGCAAGACCGGATGCGCGCACAGGACCGGATGTGCGCGCTGGGCCGGATGCGCGCGCAGGTCCGGAAGTGACGGCTTTCTCCGGCGCCGATGCTCCAGGTGCCGGAGGAGCTCAGCGTACAGACATCAGGACACCAGCACCGACCCGTAGGAAGAGGCGGGCGGCATCTAGATGGGGAGCGAGATCGCCTCCTGCAGGAGCAGGGAGGCGTGCGGCGGCGACAGCGACCGGAGGTACCCGGGCAACTTCTTGGAGTGACGCCGGGCCCCATCCGGACGAGGGGGGGCAGCGGTCTGCTATACAGGCAGCAACAACGACAAGAAGATTTTATTTTGACAGCCCTGCAGAAGGACTGGATCGGCAGGGCTGTCGTTCTGAATATGCCACGCCACCAGGGGGTGGCAGGATCGTGGACGGGCCGCATTCCGCGGAGCCTAGAGCAGCAGCGACTGGAAGTGCGGGGAGCTACGGGGAGCGTGGGGTGCAGGAGCACCACTCCCTAGGATCGTCACAACCGACGCCTGGATTATCTGGAGTGATGGACGCGTCCGCTGGGAGGTCACCTCAGGGATGTACGGGTGAGTCTACCACGGATGTGGTGCCGGGGATGTGTGGGGGGGATGTGGGGGGGATGTTGTCAATGTCACAGATGCAATTGTTGTTTAGAGGGATGCAGCAGTATTTTAGGAGAATTGTGCCAGGCGTAGAACAGTCGCCAGCGAGGGTATGGGGCGCTGCTAGTGAGGCGTCTGCTAGTGCGGCAGGGAGTGCGGTTGCTAATGAGGCGATTTCTGGTGCAACTGCGGCAGTGATTGCGGGTGTTAGTGAAGTGGCGCCGGTTGTGGGTGCCGTAGTGGCTGTGGGAAAAGCGGTTGACGAGGCGGCGAGTGCGGCTAAGAAAGTGGTGGAGGATGTGCGTTTGGCTGACGCGGCAAAAGGCGAGGTTTATGTGTGTTTTGAGGGCCCGCTGGGGGCACATTTGAAGGTGGAGATTAGGGAAAAGATATGGAAAGATGAATATGTTGAGATTTTTTCTTTGCTGCCGTTAGAGAAGTTTAATTTGGACCGGTGGAAACCGGATGAAAGTAAAAAGGAGGAGGAGGAGCGGCGGCGGTATCGTTTGATTCCACGGACTTTTGCGAATTGGCTGCAGGCCTTCGCTATCTTGGCTAGTGTGGTAGGTGAGAAGGCGCCGGAGAACTGTTCGGCGCTATTCTGTTATATGGATTCGGTAGGGGAGGCGTATCGTGTATACGGTGGTAATGCGTGGTTGCGGTATGACGAACAGTTTCGTCAGCGGAAGTCGGTGCGCCCGTCGTTGCGATGGGATCACAAGGATATCAGTTTATGGATGCGTCTGATGTCTGCGCCAAAACAGGGGCAGCAGCCCTTTCGGGATGCGGCCGGCGGTCAGGGGTCAGCAGCGGGTCGGTCAGGATCCTCAGGAAAGGGGTGTTGCTGGCAGTACAATGAGGGGCATTGCAAGTTCGGCCCAGACTGTAGGTACAAGCACGAGTGCTCCGGTTGCGGAGGCGCCCATGGTTTGTCCAGATGCTTCAAGAAGCATAAGGGCAGGCAGGGAGATGCTGAGCAGAAGAGGGGCGACGCCGGTGAGGGTGGAAAGGATGCTCCCGTTTTTAAGGGGCTATCCAAATAGGAAAGTGGCGGAGTTGTTATGGTTAGGATTTTCAGAAGTTTTTCGGATTCCTTGTACGTCGGTTGGACGTGATGGGGTAGTCCGTAATTTGTCGTCTGCTTTGGCGCGGCCTGATCTGGTTACGGATAAGCTGCTGAAGGAGGTGGCTTTGGGCCGCATGGCGGGGCCGTTTTCCTCCCCGCCTGTTCAGAATTTGCGTGTTTCCCCGTTAGGTTTGGTTCCAAAAAAGGAGGTGAATAAATTCCGCCTTATTCATCACTTGTCTTATCCGGAAGGCGAGTCGGTGAATGACGGCATTGATCCGGCACTGTGCGCGGTTAGTTACACTAACTTTGATGCGGCGGTTGTTTGGGTTCGGAAATACGGGAAGGGCTCTCTGTTAGCGAAAACTGACATTGAGGCCGCTTTTCGTTTATTGCCGGTGCATCCGGATAGTTTTTGTTTGCTAGGATGTTATTGGCAGGAGGAATATTTTGTAGATTGTTGCCTCCCGATGGGCTGCTCCATTTCATGCGCTTATTTTGAGATGTTTAGCACGTTTTTGGAGTGGGTGGTCCGTCGGGAGGCGCAGGTGCAATCTGCGCTGCATTATCTGGATGATTTCCTGTTTATCGGTCCGCCGGGTACCTATGTGTGTGCAGGATTGCTACACACTATGGAGAGAGTGGCAATGGATTTTGGGGTACCTCTGGCGCCTGAAAAAACTGAGGGACCCACGACGGTCATTAAGTTTTTGGGAATCATGATTGATTCAGATAACATGGAGTGTCGCTTGCCTGATGATAAGTTGCTGGAGATGAGAGGGTTGGTGGCGAGTGCGCTGCGCAGGAAGAAAATACAGTTGCGGGACTTGCAATCCTTGTTGGGGCATTTGAATTTTGCTTGTAGGATTATGCCCATGGGGCGGGTGTTTTGCAGGCGATTGGCGAGTGCTACCGCAGGGGTGCATTCCCCTCATCATTTCATTAGGTTGTCGGCGGAGTTGAAAGCTGATTTGTTGGTGTGGGGGGAGTTTTTGCAGACCTATAATGGGCGGTCGGTGCTCATGTATCAGCCGGTGTCTAGTGTGGACTTGGAGCTGTATACTGATGCGTCAGGTGCTTGTGGATTTGGGGCTTATTTCCAGGGGCAGTGGTGTGCGGGGGTGTGCGGGTTGGTGTGCGGGTTGGTGTGCGGGGGTGTGCGGGTTGGTGTGCGGGTTGGTGTGCGGGTTGGTGTGCAGGAGTTTGGCCTGATACATGGCATGAATGTGGTTTTGTCCGTAACTTGGCTCTGCTGGAATTGTTCCCGATTGTGGTGGCTGCGGAGTTGTGGGGGGATTGTCTGCGGGACCGGAGAGTGCGTTTCGTATGTGACAATCTGGGTGTGGTTCAGGCTGTTAATGCGCAGACAGCTAATTCTCCGCCAGTCGTGCGGATATTTAGTTTTGAGAGGTCTGATGTTGAATGCGCATTTTGTGGCAGTGCATATTCCTGGGGTGCTGAATTCTGTGGCTGATTCCCTTTCTCGTCAACAGTGGGACAGGTTTCGTCTGCTGGCGCCGGGGGCGGAGTCTCATGGCCTGCCTTGTCCAGAGCATCTGTGGAAGGTGGTGTGACAATGGCGATGTCGCTCGTGGAAAGGTCTGTTAGTGCGGTCACGTGGCAGAGGTACAGTGCGGTATGGCAGGTATGGGAGGCGTTGTTGGAAAATGCGCAGGCAGGTATTGCAGATCGGCCGGCGTGTTTGCTGTATTTTATAGGAAAGGCGTACAGTGAGGGGTCGTCTGCAGCAACGGTCGCTCGGAGTTTGTCGGCCTTGGCTTTTTGGTTCAAGAAGAAAGGTGAGGAGGACGTGACTAAGTCCTTTCTGGTGCGGCAGGCAATGAAGGGTTTCAGGAGGGGTTCCGCAGTTAGGGATCTCAGGAAGCCGGTGTCATTTGAGCTGTTGGTAGCGATTTGTGATTTGTTGAGGGAGGTTTGTGTTTCAGCATTTGAAGTGCGGCTATTTACACTGGCATTTTCTTTGGCTTTCTTTGGGGCGTTCCGGATATCGGAGTTGGTGTCGGCCAGTAAGAGTGTGGCAGGGGGTTTATTGTATGCTGATGTGGATTTGGATGGCTCCTGCCTTTCTTGTTTGCTTCGTAGATCTAAGACAGATCAGGAAGGGAGAGGTTTTGTGGTGCGCTTGTATGAGTTACCAGGGTCGCGGGTGTGCCCGGTCCGCGGTTTTCGGGAGTTTGTCGCGGTGAGGCCTGAGGGCTCGGCATCCTTGTTGGTTCATGCAGACGGGCTGTCTCTGTCTAAATTCCAGTTTTCACAGGTGTTCAAAAAATGTATCCTGTTGTCCGGCAGAGGTGGAGCAGGTTTTAGCTCTCATTCCTTTAGAATTGGCGCAGCTACGGAAGCAGCTCGGTGGGGTTTATCCCCGGCGATGGTTAAGAAGATTGGTAGGTGGGAGTCAGACAGATATAGGTTGTATGTGCGGCCTCATTTGCTGTGAGGCGGTGGAGATAAGATGTGCTGGAGGTGGATATGGAGTAGTTACGTTGTTGTTTTGTGTTGTTTTAGGTGCAGGTCCCTGCTTGATTTGGATCATGGGGCACTCCTACGTACACTGGGGAGGTGTGCGTGCTGATGTTCGTCCGGCCGGACGGCAGTTGGGCATGGATCACGCAGAAGTGCAGGTCAGATGGTTGGGCCTGCGGGGCATGCTGTGGTGTAGGCTGTTACCAGAGGTACAATTTTATGCGGGTTTGGACAGGGCGCCGGATATCTTAGTGGTGCACCTTGGCGGCAATGATTTGGGCATTCGGTCGTCCAGGGATTTAGTGAGGGATGTGAAGATTGACCTTTTGCGGTTGTGGTCGGCGTTCCCAGGAGTGGTTATTGTATGGTCAGATATTGTGGCTCGCAAGGTGTGGCGGCAGGCACGTTCCGTACATAGCTTAAACAAAGCGCGAGCAAAGGTCAACAAGGTAGTTGGCAGATTTGTGGCACGCAATGGCGGTGTTGTGGTGCGGCATAAGGAGTTGGAGGGTAGAGAGGTAGGTTTCCTCAGGGCGGATGGTGTTCATCTAAACGAGGTGGGTCTGGATATGTGGACCCTGGACATTAAGGAGGGCATGGAGAAAGCCCTGCAGTTGTGGAGGGACAATCATGTGTAAGGGGTCACACATGATTGTCGTGGCGGTAGGAGGAGGGGTCTTTGGAGGCACGTAATGGTAAGAAGGAGAAGCAACAATGGAGATTGTTGCAAGAGAACTCGGGGCGTTTAACCCGGGATAGTATTGGAGGGGCTGGGGAGTGGTTACCCAGCTCATATATATTCCTGATGGGCAGGGTCCCCAGGAAGGGAGAGAGAGGTCTTGGACATGGTTGGTGCCCTCGGGTCAGGTGCAGAACGGCTGTAGGGTAAGGGGTCCAGACCTAATAAGGAAACGATGGAGTTTAATGATTGAAGTGCCTTCAAGGATCCTTTATCTGGAGTTGGGAAATAGAGCAGGATGTTATCATGGAGTTATGATGTGTTTATGGTTATGCTCTTTTTCAGAAAAAGGTGTGTTTAATAAATGGCTGCTGTGGCCTTTACACCAAAATTCATGTGTGGTCTCTTATTGGGGTTTGGGGTGTAAGGTCGTAGATAGCGGAAGCATCAAACATACCTTAAGTCAAGTTGCGGGACTTGCAATCCTTGTTGGGGCATTTGAATTTTGCTTGTAGGATTATGCCCATGGGGCGGGTGTTTTGCAGGCGATTGGCGAGTGCTACCGCAGGGGTTCATTCCCCTCATCATTTCATTAGGTTGTCGGCGGAGTTGAAAGCTGACTTGTTGGTGTGGGGGGAGTTTTTGCAGAGCTATAATGGGCGGTCGGTGCTCATGTATCAGCCGGTGTCTAGTGTGGACTTGGAGCTGTATACTGATGCGTCAGGTGCTTGTGGCTTTGGGGCGTATTTCCAGGGGCAGTGGTGTGCGGGGGTGTGCGGGTTGGTGTGCAGGGGTTTGGCCAAGTGCATGGCATGAATGTGGTTTCGTCCGTAATTTGGCATTGCTGGAATTGTTCCCGATTGTGGTGGCTGCGGAGTTGTGGGGGGATTGTCTGAGGGACAGGAGAGTGCGTTTTGTATGTGACAACTTGGGAGTGGTTCAGGCCGTTAATGCGCAGACGGCTAATTCTCCGCCTGTCGTGCGATTGTTGAGACATTTGGTTTTGAGGGGGCTGGTGTTTGAATTCGCATTTTGTGGCTGTTCATGTTCCTGGGGTGCTTAATTCATTAATTGAGGAAGCCACTCTGTGGCGATACGCGTGGGGTTACTTTCCCCTATTTTCCCCCATATAGCCTGAGATATAGGACATGCTGATCTGATGCCTAACTGATGCAACATTTTTACACACTCTTTTCAAGATTAATGCATTGTATGTCTGCTCTGGGGGTTTAGGTGAGTGTAAGGGGGTAGCTGTTTGCTAGCCACTTATCAGGGTGGTATTCCTCCTTCAGTGATTTGTATATGGCATATCATATGCTATTTTAAATGTTTTTAACTTCTATGTAGTGTTTTTGTATTCAATAAACGGTTATTTTGCATACTCATATGGTTATTCTTTGAAAGTTATACCCGTTGCCTTATACATACCCATTTGTTTTGCTTTATACATAGTGGTTTGTAGGGTATGTGGCATGATATATGCAGTGCCTGCCAGTGATATACATATTCCTGGGGTGCTTAATTCAGTGGCTGATTCCCTTTCTTGTCAACAGTGGGACAGGTTTCGTCTCCTGGCGCCGGGGGCGGAGACTCATGGCCTGGCTTGCCCGGAGCATCTTTGGAAGGTGGTGTGACAATGGCGATGTCACTCATTGGAAAGTCAGTTAGTGCGGTTATGTGGCAGAGGTACAGTGCGGTATGACGTGTTTGGGAAGCCTTGCTGGGGGATGCGCAGGTGGGTAGTTTGGATCGGTTGGCGTGCTTGTTATATTTTATAGGGAATTCTTACAGTGAGGGGGCGTCGGCATCAGCGGTCGCTCCGAGTTTCTCGGCATCAGCGTTCTGGTTTAAAATCAGAGGGGGGGAGGACGTGACTAAGTCCTTTTTGGTCAGGCAGGCAATGAAGGGTTTCAGGAGGGGTTCCGTGTTTAGGGATCATAGGAAGCCGGTATCTTTTGAGCTTTTGGAAGCAATTTGTGAGCTGTTGAAGTCTGTTTGTGTTTCAGGGTTTGAAGTACATTTGTTTTCGCTGCTTTTTCTTTAGTTTTCTTTGAGGCTTTCAGGATATCGGAGTTGGTGTCGGCCAGTAAGAGTGTGGCAGGGGGCTTATTGTATGCGGACGTTGAATTGGATGGCTCCTGCTTATCTTGTTTGCTTTGTAGATCAAAGACAGACCAAGTGGGGAAAGATTTTTTGGTGCGCTTGTATGAGTTACCATGGTCGCGGGCGCCCGGTTCGCTGTTTTAAGGAGTTTGTTGCGGTGAGACCGGAGGGGCCGGCATCCTTGTTGGTACATGCAGATGGTCGGTCTTTGTCGAAATATCAGTTTGCGCAGGTTTTCAAAAAATGTATCCTGTTGTCTGGCAGGGGAGGTGCGGGGTTTAGCTCTCACTCATTTAGAATTGGCGCGGCTACTGAGGCGGCTAGGTGGGGTTTATCCCCAGCAATGGTTAAGAAGATAGGTAGGTGGGAGTCAGACAGATATAGGCTTTATGTGCGGCCTCATTTGCTTTGAGACGGTGGGGATGAGTTATGCTGGAGGCGGGGGATTGAGTTATTACCTTACTGTTGTTTTGTTTTGCTGTAGGTGCGTGTAAAGGATTTGCCAGGCACAGCTTCGGAGTTAACTCCCAGAACTAATCAGTCAGCACCTGAGAATACATCCCTGAGACTGACTCCAGCTTCCACCATTCAGGCTGGCAGGCTTAGGAGTGGGAGAGCCTATCGTAACCTGGCCAGACTCAGCTAGCTCCCGCCCTCGGTGTATTTAAGCCTGCACTTCCTGTCCCTCGGTGCTTGTGATTCTTTCCTTGTGGTTTCCTGGCCCTGCTACAGCTCCTGCTATTTTTGATCCTGCTCCATACAGACCCTGGCTTACCGACTACTCTCCTGCTCTGCGTTTGGTACCTCGTACACTCCTGGCTTGACTCGGCTCGTTCACCACTCTGGTTGCTCACGGTGTTGCCGTGGGCAACGGCCCCTTTTTCTTGCTTGTGTTCCATTGTATGTTTGTCGTGCACTTACTGAGCGCAGGGACCGCCGCCCAGTTGTACCCCGTCGCCTAGGGCGGGTCGTTGCAAGTAGGCAGGGACAGAGTGGCGGGTAGATTAGGGCTCACTTGTCCGTCTCCCTACCCCCTGCAATTACAGTGCGGGCCCCTTCTTGGTCTGGATCATGGGGTCCCCATACGGGCTGATGTTCATCCGGCTGGACGGCAGTTGGGGTTGGCCCAGTCCGAGGTTCAGGTCAGATGGTTGGGTCTGAGGGACATGCTGTGGTGCAGGCTGTTACCGGAGCTTCAGTTCTATGCAGGGTTAGATAGAGTGCCTGATATTTTGGTCATTCACCTTGGTGGAAATGATTTAGGAATGAGGTCATCTAGGGATCTAATGCGGGATGTCAAATTGGATTTGTTGCGTTTATGGTCATCATTTCCGGGCTTGATTATTATTTGGTCAGATATTGTTGC
>NW_027463808.1:87500-110516 GCF_050947455.1 Rhinoderma darwinii
ATCTTCCTGTATATAGTGATATGGAGCATGCTGGTATAACCCGGGTATATTCTGTATATAATTATATATGTACAGCTGGTATAAGTTATACATCTTCTTGTATATAGTGATATGGAGCATGCTGGTATAACCTGGGTATCTCCTGTATATAATTATATATGTACAGCTGGTATAAGTTATACATCTTCTTGTATATAGTGATATGGAGCATGCTGGTATAACCTGGATATATTCTGTATATAATTATATATGTACAGCTGGTATAAGTTATACATCTTCTTGTATATAGTGATATGGAGCATGCTGGTATAACCTGGGTATCTCCTGTATATAATTATATATGTACAGCAGGTATAAGTTATACATCTTCTTGTATATAGTGATATGGAGCATGCTGGTATAACCTGGGTATCTTCTGTATATAATTATATATGTACAGCTGGTATAAGTTATACATCTTCTTGTATATAGTGATATGGAGCATTCAGGTATAACCTGGGTATCTTCTGTATATAATTATATATGTACAGCTGGTATAAGTTATACATCTTGTATATAGTGATATGGAGCATGCTGGTATAACCTGGGTATCTTCTGTATATAATTATATATGTACAGCTGGTATAAGTTATACACCTTCTTGTATATAGTGATATGGAGCATGCTGGTATAACCTGGGTATCTCCTATATATAATTATATATGTACAGCTGGTATAAGTTATACATCTGCTTGTATATAGTGATATGGAGCATGCTGGTATAACCTGGGTATCTTCTGTATATAATTATATATGTACAGCTGGTATAAGTTATACATCTTCTTGTATATAATGATATGGAGCATGCTGGTATAACCTGGGTATCTTCTGTATATAATTATATATGTACAGCTGGTATAAGTTATATATCTTCCTGTATATAGTGATATGTAGCATGCTGGTATAACCTGTGTATCTTCTGTATATAATTATATATGTACATCTGGTATAAGTTATACATCTTCTTGTATATAGTGATATGGAGCATGCTGGTATAACCTGGGTATCTTCTGTATATAATTATATATGAACAGCTGGTATAAGTTATACATCTTCCTGTATATGGTGATATGGAGCATGCTGGTATAACCTGGGTATATTCTGTATATAATTACATATGTACATCTGGTATAAGTTATACATCTTCTTGTATATAGTGATATGGAGCATGCTGGTATAACCTGGGTATCTTCTGTATATAATTATATATGTACAGCTGGTATAAGTTATACATCTTCTTGTATATAGTGATATGGAGCATGCTGGTATAGCCTGGGTATCTTCTGTATATAATTATATATGTACAGCTGGTATAAATTATACATCTTCTTGTATATAGTGATATGGAGCATGCTGGTATAACCTGGGTATCTTCTGTATATAATGATATATGTACAGCTGGTATAAGTTATACATCTTCCTGTATATAGTGATATGGAGCATGCTTGTAATGGCGGAAGGAGGTGAAGGGAACAAGTGAGCCCTAATCTACACACCGCCCTGTCCCTGCCTACTTGCAACGACCCGCCCTAGGCGACGGGGTACAACTGGGCGGCGGTCCCTACGCTGTCTAAGTGCAAGGGGGTACAAACAGGGAACACGCAAGGGAATACAGTAGCCCACGGAACGCCGCGAGGAAACGGAGCGGGAAAGAGCCAGTCAGGATCAGGAAGTAGTGGAGTATACAAACGGGAGCACGGAGCAGAAGCAAGCCAGGGGCAGAGCAACGCAGGATAAACGGAACTGAAGCAAGGCAGAAGCACGGCAGAAGCAGGCTGGAGCAAGGCAGCAGTGGGGCCAGGAATCCAAGAGAATAACAAGCAAGGAGGAAGAGAAAACGGCAGGTATAAATGGACAGGGGGCGGAGCTAACTCTGACTGACCAGGCCGCGATAGGCTCTCCCACTCCTGAGCCTGCCACCCTGATTGGTGGGAGCAGGTGTCAGTCTCAGAGGTCTGGCCTCAGGTGTCGACTGATTAATCCTGGGAGTACACCCAGACATAGTGCCTGGCAGATCCTTTACAATGCTGGTATAACCTGGGTATCTTCAGTATATAATTATATATGTACAGCTGGTATAAGTTATACATGTTCTTGTATATAGTAATATGGAGCATGCTGGTATAACCTGGGTATCTCCTGTATATAATTATATATGTACAGCTGGTATAAGTTATACATCTTCTTGTATCTAGTGATATGGAACATGCTGGTATAACCTGGGTATCTCCTGTATATAATTATATATGTACAGCTGGTATAAGTTATACATCTTCTTGTATATAGTGATATGGAGCATGCTGGTATAAGCTGGGTATCTTCTGTATATAATTATATATGTACAGCTGGTATAAGTTATACATCTTCTTGTATATAGTGATATGGAGCATGCTGGTATAAGCTGGGTATCTTCTGTATATAATTATATATGTACAGCTGGTATAAGTTATACATCTTCTTGTATATAGTGATATGGAGCATGCTGGTATAACCTGGGTATCTTCTGTATATAATTATATATGTACAGCTGGTATAAGTTATAAATCTTCTTGTCTATAGTGATATGGAGCATGCTGGTATAACCTGGGTATCTTCTGTATATAATTATATATGTACAGCTGGTATAAGTTATACATCATCTTGTATATAGTGATATGGAGCATGCTGGTATAACCTGGGTATCTCCTGTATATAATTATATATGTACAGCTGGTATAAGTTATACATCTTCTTGTATATAGTGATATGGAGCATGCTGGTATAACCTGGGTATCTTCTGTATATAATTATATATGTACAGCTGATATAAGTTATACATCTTCCTGTATATAGTGATATGGAGCATGCTGGTATAACCTGGGTATCTTCTGTATATAATTATATATGTACAGCTGGTATAAGTTATACATCTTCTTGTATATAGTGATATGGAGCATGCTGGTATAACCTGGGTATATCCTGTATATAGTGATATGGGGCATGCTGGTATAACCTGGGTATCTTCTGTATATAATTATATATGTACAGCTGGTATAAGTTACACATCTTCTTGTATATAGTGATATGGAGCATGCTGGTATAACCTGGGTATATTCTGTATATAATTATATATGTACAGCTGGTATAAGTTATACATCTTCTTGTATATAGTGATATGGAGCATGCTGGTATAACCTGGGTATCTCCTGTATATAATTATATATGTACAGCTGGTATAAGTTATACATCTTCTTGTATATAGTGATATGGAGCACGCTGGTATAACCTGGGTATCTTCTGTATATAGTTATATATGTACAGCTGGTATAAGTTATAGATCTTCTTGTATATAGTGATATGGAGCATGCTGGTATAACCTGGGTATCTTCTGTATATAATTATATATGTACAGCTGATATAAGTTACACATCTTCTTGTATATAGTGATATGGAGCATGCTGATATAACCTGGGTATCTTCTGTATATAATTATATATGTACAGCTGCTATAAGTTATACATCTTCTTGTATATAGTGATATGGAGCATTCTGGTATAACCTGGGTATCTTCTGTATATAATTATATATGTACAGCTGGTATAAGTTATACATCTTGTATATAGTGATATGGAGCATGCTGGTATAACCTGGGTATCTTCTGTATATAATTATATATGTACAGCTGGTATAAGTTATACACCTTCTTGTATATAGTGATATGGAGCATGCTGGTATAACCTGGGTATCTCTTATATATAATTATATATGTACAGCTGGTATAAGTTATACATCTTCTTGTATATAGTGATATGGAGCATGCTGGTATAACCTGGGTATCTTCTGTATATAATTATATATGTACAGCTGGTATAAGTTATACATCTTCTTGTATATAATGATATGGAGCATGCTGGTATAACCTGGGTATCTTCTGTATATAATTATATATGTACAGCTGGTATAAGTTATATATCTTCCTGTATATAGTGATATGTAGCATGCTGGTATAACCTGTGTATCTTCTGTATATAATTATATATGTACATCTGGTATAAGTTATACATCTTCTTGTATATAGTGATATGGAGCATGCTGGTATAACCTGGGTATCTTCTGTATATAATTATATATGAACAGCTGGTATAAGTTATACATCTTCCTGTATATGGTGATATGGAGCATGCTGGTATAACCTGGGTATCTTCTGTATATAATTACATATGTACATCTGGTATAAGTTATACATCTTCTTGTATATAGTGATATGGAGCATGCTGGTATAACCTGGGTATCTTCTGTATATAATTATATATGTACAGCTGGTATAAGTTATACATCTTGTATATAGTGATATGGAGCATGCTGGTATAGCCTGGGTATCTTCTGTATATAATTATATATGTACAGCTGGTATAAGTTATACATCTTCTTGTATATAGTGATATGGAGCATGCTGGTATAACCTGGGTATCTTCTGTATATAATGATATATGTACAGCTGGTATAAGTTATACATCTTCCTGTATATAGTGATATGGAGCATGCTGGTATAACCTGGGTATCTTCTGTATATAATTATATATGTACAGCTGGTATAAGTTATACATGTTCTTGTATATAGTAATATGGAGCATGCTGGTATAACCTGGGTATCTCCTGTATATAATTATATATGTACAGCTGGTATAAGTTATACATCTTCTTGTATCTAGTGATATGGAGCATGCTGGTATAACCTGGGTATCTCCTGTATATAATTATATATGTACAGCTAGTATAAGTTATACATCTTCTTGTATATAGTGATATGGAGCATGCTGGTATAACCTGGGTATCTTCTGTATATAATGATATATGTACAGCTGGTATAAGTTATACATCTTCCTGTATATAGTGATATGGAGCATGCTGGTATAACCTGGGTATCTTCTGTATATAATTATATATGTACAGCTGGTATAAGTTATACATGTTCTTGTATATAGTAATATGGAGCATGCTGGTATAACCTGGGTATCTCCTGTATATAATTATATATGTACAGCTGGTATAAGTTATACATCTTCTTGTATCTAGTGATATGGAGCATGCTGGTATAACCTGGGTATCTCCTGTATATAATTATATATGTACAGCTGGTATAAGTTATACATCTTCTTGTATCTAGTGATATGGAGCATGCTGGTATAACCTGGGTATCTCCTGTATATAATTATATATGTACAGCTGGTATAAGTTATACATCTTCTTGTATCTAGTGATATGGAGCATGCTGGTATAACCTGGATATATTCTGTATATAATTATATATGTACAGCTGGTATAAGTTATACATCTTCTTGTATATAGTGATATGGAGCATGCTGGTATAACCTGGGTATCTCCTGTATATAATTATATATGTACAGCAGGTAGAAGTTATACATCTTCTTGTATATAGTGATATCGAGCATGCTGGTATAACCTGGGTATCTTCTGTATATAATTATATATGTACAGCTGGTATAAGTTATACATCTTCTTGTATATAGTGATATGGAGCATTCAGGTATAACCTGGGTATCTTCTGTATATAATTATATATGTACAGCTGGTATAAGTTATACATCTTGTATATAGTGATATGGAGCATGCTGGTATAACCTGGGTATCTTCTGTATATAATTATATATGTACAGCTGGTATAAGTTATACACCTTCTTGTATATAGTGATATGGAGCATGCTGGTATAACCTGGGTATCTCCTATATATAATTATATATGTACAGCTGGTATAAGTTATACATCTGCTTGTATATAGTGATATGGAGCATGCTGGTATAACCTGGGTGTCCTCTGTATATAATTATATATGTACAGCTGGTATAAGTTATACATCTTCCTGTATATAGTGATATTGAGCATGCTGGTATAACCTGGGTATCTTCTGTATATAATTATATATGTACAGCTGGTATAAGTTATACATCTTCTTGTATATAGTGATATGGAGCATGCTGGTATAACCTGGGTATCTCCTGTATATAATTATATATGTACAGCTGGTATAAGTTATACATCTTCTTGTATATAGTGATATGGAGCACGCTGGTATAACCTGGGTATCTTCTGTATATAGTTATATATGTACAGCTGGTATAAGTTATAGATCTTCTTGTATATAGTGATATGGAGCATGCTGGTATAACCTGGGTATCTTCTGTATATAATTATATATGTACAGCTGATATAAGTTACACATCTTCTTGTATATAGTGATATGGAGCATGCTGGTATAACCTGGGTATCTTCTGTATATAATTATATATGTACAGCTGGTATAAGTTATATATCTTCCTGTATATAGTGATATGTAGCATGCTGGTATAACCTGTGTATCTTCTGTATATAATTATATATGTACATCTGGTATAAGTTATACATCTTCTTGTATATAGTGATATGGAGCATGCTGGTATAACCTGGGTATCTTCTGTATATAATTATATATGAACAGCTGGTATAAGTTATACATCTTCCTGTATATGGTGATATGGAGCATGCTGGTATAACCTGGGTATCTTCTGTATATAATTACATATGTACATCTGGTATAAGTTATACATCTTCTTGTATATAGTGATATGGAGCATGCTGGTATAACCTGGGTATCTTCTGTATATAATTATATATGTACAGCTGGTATAAGTTATACATCTTCTTGTATATAGTGATATGGAGCATGCTGGTATAGCCTGGGTATCTTCTGTATATAATTATATATGTACAGCTGGTATAAGTTATACATCTTCTTGTATATAGTGATATGGAGCATGCTGGTATAACCTGGGTATCTTCTGTATATAATGATATATGTACAGCTGGTATAAGTTATACATCTTCCTGTATATAGTGATATGGAGCATGCTGGTATAACCTGGGTATCTTCTGTATATAATGATATATGTACAGCTGGTATAAGTTATACATGTTCTTGTATATAGTAATATGGAGCATGCTGGTATAACCTGGGTATCTCCTGTATATAATTATATATGTACAGCTGGTATAAGTTATACATCTTCTTGTATCTAGTGATATGGAGCATGCTGGTATAACCTGGGTATCTCCTGTATATAATTATATATGTACAGCTAGTATAAGTTATACATCTTCTTGTATATAGTGATATGGAGCATGCTGGTATAACCTGGGTATCTTCTGTATATAATGATATATGTACAGCTGGTATAAGTTATACATCTTCCTGTATATAGTGATATGGAGCATGCTGGTATAACCTGGGTATCTTCTGTATATAATTATATATGTACAGCTGGTATAAGTTATACATGTTCTTGTATATAGTAATATGGAGCATGCTGGTATAACCTGGGTATCTCCTGTATATAATTATATATGTACAGCTGGTATAAGTTATACATCTTCTTGTATCTAGTGATATGGAGCATGCTGGTATAACCTGGGTATCTCCTGTATATAATTATATATGTACAGCTGGTATAAGTTATACATCTTCTTGTATCTAGTGATATGGAGCATGCTGGTATAACCTGGGTATCTCCTGTATATAATTATATATGTACAGCTGGTATAAGTTATACATCTTCTTGTATCTAGTGATATGGAGCATGCTGGTATAACCTGGGTATCTCCTGTATATAATTATATATGTACAGCTGGTATAAGTTATACATCTTCTTGTATATAGTGATATGGAGCATGCTGGTATAGCCTGGGTATCTCCTGTATATAATTATATATGTACAGCTGGTATAAGTTATACATCTTCTTGTATATAGTGATATGAAGCATGCTGGTATAACCTGGGTATCTTCTGTATATAATGATATATGTACAGCTGGTATAAGTTATACATCTTCCTGTATATAGTGATATGGAGCATGCTGGTATAACCTGGGTATCTTCTGTATATAATTATATATGTACAGCTGGTATAAGTTATACATGTTCTTGTATATAGTAATATGGAGCCTGCTGGTATAACCTGGGTATCTCCTGTATATAATTATATATGTACAGCTGGTATAAGTTATACATCTTCTTGTATCTAGTGATATGGAGCATGCTGGTATAACCTGGGTATCTCCTGTATATAATTATATATGTACAGCTAGTATAAGTTATACATCTTCTTGTATATAGTGATATGGAGCATGCTGGTATAACCTGGGTATCTTCTGTATATAATGATATATGTACAGCTGGTATAAGTTATACATCTTCCTGTATATAGTGATATGGAGCATGCTGGTATAACCTGGGTATCTTCTGTATATAATTATATATGTACAGCTGGTATAAGTTATACATGTTCTTGTATATAGTAATATGGAGCATGCTGGTATAACCTGGGTATCTCCTGTATATAATTATATATGTACAGCTGGTATAAGTTATACATCTTCTTGTATCTAGTGATATGGAGCATGCTGGTATAACCTGGGTATCTCCTGTATATAATTATATATGTACAGCTGGTATAAGTTATACATCTTCTTGTATATAGTGATATGGAGCATGCTGGTATAACCTGGGTATCTCCTGTATATAATTATATATGTACAGCAGGTAGAAGTTATACATCTTCTTGTATATAGTGATATCGAGCATGCTGGTATAACCTGGGTATCTTCTGTATATAATTATATATGTACAGCTGGTATAAGTTATACATCTTCTTGTATATAGTGATATGGAGCATTCAGGTATAACCTGGGTATCTTCTGTATATAATTATATATGTACAGCTGGTATAAGTTATACATCTTGTATATAGTGATATGGAGCATGCTGGTATAACCTGGGTATCTTCTGTATATAATTATATATGTACAGCTGGTATAAGTTATACACCTTCTTGTATATAGTGATATGGAGCATGCTGGTATAACCTGGGTATCTCCTATATATAATTATATATGTACAGCTGGTATAAGTTATACATCTGCTTGTATATAGTGATATGGAGCATGCTGGTATAACCTGGGTGTCCTCTGTATATAATTATATATGTACAGCTGGTATAAGTTATACATCTTCCTGTATATAGTGATATTGAGCATGCTGGTATAACCTGGGTATCTTCTGTATATAATTATATATGTACAGCTGGTATAAGTTATACATCTTCTTGTATATAGTGATATGGAGCATGCTGGTATAACCTGGGTATCTCCTGTATATAATTATATATGTACAGCTGGTATAAGTTATACATCTTCTTGTATATAGTGATATGGAGCATGCTGGTATAACCTGGGTATCTTCTGTATATAATTATATATGTACAGCTGGTATAAGTTATATATCTTCCTGTATATAGTGATATGTAGCATGCTGGTATAACCTGTGTATCTTCTGTATATAATTATATATGTACATCTGGTATAAGTTATACATCTTCTTGTATATAGTGATATGGAGCATGCTGGTATAACCTGGGTATCTTCTGTATATAATTATATATGAACAGCTGGTATAAGTTATACATCTTCCTGTATATGGTGATATGGAGCATGCTGGTATAACCTGGGTATCTTCTGTATATAATTACATATGTACATCTGGTATAAGTTATACATCTTCTTGTATATAGTGATATGGAGCATGCTGGTATAACCTGGGTATCTTCTGTATATAATTATATATGTACAGCTGGTATAAGTTATACATCTTCTTGTATATAGTGATATGGAGCATGCTGGTATAGCCTGTGTATCTTCTGTATATAATTATATATGTACAGCTGGTATAAGTTATACATCTTCTTGTATATAGTGATATGGAGCATGCTGGTATAACCTGGGTATCTTCTGTATATAATGATATATGTACAGCTGGTATAAGTTATACATCTTCCTGTATATAGTGATATGGAGCATGCTGGTATAACCTGGGTATCTTCTGTATATAATGATATATGTACAGCTGGTATAAGTTATACATGTTCTTGTATATAGTAATATGGAGCATGCTGGTATAACCTGGGTATCTCCTGTATATAATTATATATGTACAGCTGGTATAAGTTATACATCTTCTTGTATCTAGTGATATGGAGCATGCTGGTATAACCTGGGTATCTCCTGTATATAATTATATATGTACAGCTAGTATAAGTTATACATCTTCTTGTATATAGTGATATGGAGCATGCTGGTATAACCTGGGTATCTTCTGTATATAATGATATATGTACAGCTGGTATAAGTTATACATCTTCCTGTATATAGTGATATGGAGCATGCTGGTATAACCTGGGTATCTTCTGTATATAATTATATATGTACAGCTGGTATAAGTTATACATGTTCTTGTATATAGTAATATGGAGCATGCTGGTATAACCTGGGTATCTCCTGTATATAATTATATATGTACAGCTGGTATAAGTTATACATCTTCTTGTATCTAGTGATATGGAGCATGCTGGTATAACCTGGGTATCTCCTGTATATAATTATATATGTACAGCTGGTATAAGTTATACATCTTCTTGTATCTAGTGATATGGAGCATGCTGGTATAACCTGGGTATCTCCTGTATATAATTATATATGTACAGCTGGTATAAGTTATACATCTTCTTGTATCTAGTGATATGGAGCATGCTGGTATAACCTGGGTATCTCCTGTATATAATTATATATGTACAGCTGGTATAAGTTATACATCTTCTTGTATATAGTGATATGGAGCATGCTGGTATAGCCTGGGTATCTCCTGTATATAATTATATATGTACAGCTGGTATAAGTTATACATCTTCTTGTATATAGTGATATGGAGCATGCTGGTATAACCTGGGTATCTTCTGTATATAATGATATATGTACAGCTGGTATAAGTTATACATCTTCCTGTATATAGTGATATGGAGCATGCTGGTATAACCTGGGTATCTTCTGTATATAATTATATATGTACAGCTGGTATAAGTTATACATGTTCTTGTATATAGTAATATGGAGCCTGCTGGTATAACCTGGGTATCTCCTGTATATAATTATATATGTACAGCTGGTATAAGTTATACATCTTCTTGTATCTAGTGATATGGAGCATGCTGGTATAACCTGGGTATCTCCTGTATATAATTATATATGTACAGCTAGTATAAGTTATACATCTTCTTGTATATAGTGATATGGAGCATGCTGGTATAACCTGGGTATCTTCTGTATATAATGATATATGTACAGCTGGTATAAGTTATACATCTTCCTGTATATAGTGATATGGAGCATGCTGGTATAACCTGGGTATCTTCTGTATATAATTATATATGTACAGCTGGTATAAGTTATACATGTTCTTGTATATAGTAATATGGAGCATGCTGGTATAACCTGGGTATCTCCTGTATATAATTATATATGTACAGCTGGTATAAGTTATACATCTTCTTGTATCTAGTGATATGGAGCATGCTGGTATAACCTGGGTATCTCCTGTATATAATTATATATGTACAGCTGGTATAAGTTATACATCTTCTTGTATCTAGTGATATGGAGCATGCTGGTATAACCTGGGTATCTCCTGTATATAATTATATATGTACAGCTGGTATAAGTTATACATCTTCTTGTATATAGTGATATGGAGCATGCTGGTATAAGCTGGGTATCTCCTGTATATAATTATATATGTACAGCTGGTATAAGTTATACATCTTCTTGTATCTAGTGATATGGAGCATGCTGGTATAACCTGGGTATCTCCTGTATATAATTATATATGTACAGCTGGTATAAGTTATACATCTTCTTGTATATAGTGATATGGAGCATGCTGGTATAAGCTGGGTATCTTCTGTATATAATTATATATGTACAGCTGGTATAAGTTATACATCTTCTTGTATATAGTGATATGGAGCATGCTGGTATAACCTGGATATATTCTGTATATAATTATATATGTACAGCTGGTATAAGTTATACATCTTCTTGTATATAGTGATATGGAGCATGCTGGTATAACCTGGGTATCTCCTGTATATAATTATATATGTACAGCAGGTAGAAGTTATACATCTTCTTGTATATAGTGATATCGAGCATGCTGGTATAACCTGGGTATCTTCTGTATATAATTATATATGTACAGCTGGTATAAGTTATACATCTTGTATATAGTGATATGGAGCATGCTGGTATAACCTGGGTATCTTCTGTATATAATTATATATGTACAGCTGGTATAAGTTACACACCTTCTTGTATATAGTGATATGGAGCATGCTGGTATAACCTGGGTATCTCCTATATATAATTATATATGTACAGCTGGTATAAGTTATACATCTGCTTGTATATAGTGATATGGAGCATGCTGGTATAACCTGGGTATCTTCTGTATATAATTATATATGTACAGCTGGTATAAGTTATATATCTTCCTGTATATAGTGATATGTAGCATGCTGGTATAACCTGTGTATCTTCTGTATATAATTATATATGTACATCTGGTATAAGTTATACATCTTCTTGTATATAGTGATATGGAGCATGCTGGTATAACCTGGGTATCTTCTGTATATAATTATATATGAACAGCTGGTATAAGTTATACATCTTCCTGTATATGGTGATATGGAGCATGCTGGTATAACCTGGGTATCTTCTGTATATAATTACATATGTACATCTGGTATAAGTTATACATCTTCTTGTATATAGTGATATGGAGCATGCTGGTATAACCTGGGTATCTTCTGTATATAATTATATATGTACAGCTGGTATAAGTTATACATCTTCTTGTATATAGTGATATGGAACATGCTGGTATAGCCTGGGTATCTTCTGTATATAATTATATATGTACAGCTGGTATAAATTATACATCTTCTTGTATATAGTGATATGGAGCATGCTGGTATAACCTGGGTATCTTCTGTATATAATGATATATGTACAGCTGGTATAAGTTATACATCTTCCTGTATATAGTGATATGGAGCATGCTGGTATAACCTGGGTATCTTCAGTATATAATTATATATGTACAGCTGGTATAAGTTATACATGTTCTTGTATATAGTAATAGGGAGCATGCTGGTATAACCTGGGTATCTCCTGTATATAATTATATATGTACAGCTGGTATAAGTTATACATCTTCTTGTATCTAGTGATATGGAACATGCTGGTATAACCTGGGTATCTCCTGTATATAATTATATATGTACAGCTGGTATAAGTTATACATCTTCTTGTATATAGTGATATGGAGCATGCTGGTATAAGCTGGGTATCTTCTGTATATAATTATATATGTACAGCTGGTATAAGTTATACATCTTCTTGTATATAGTGATACGGAGCATGCTGGTATAACCTGGGTATCTTCTGTATATAATTATATATGTACAGCTGGTATAAGTTATACATCTTCTTGTATATAGTGATATGGAGCATGCTGGTATAACCTGGGTATCTTCTGTATATAATTATATATGTACAGCTGGTATAAGTTATACATCTTCTTGTATATAGTGATATGGAGCATGCTGGTATAACCTGGGTATCTTCTGTATATAATTATATATGTACAGCTGGTATAAGTTATACATCTTCTTGTCTATAGTGATATGGAGCATGCTGGTATAACCTGGGTATCTTCTGTATATAATTATATATGTACAGCTGGTATAAGTTATACATCTTCTTGTATATAGTGATATGGAGCATGCTGGTATAACCTGGGTATCTCCTGTATATAATTATATATGTACAGCTGGTATAAGTTATACATCTTCTTGTATATAGTGATATGGAGCATGCTGGTATAACCTGGGTATCTTCTGTATATAATTATATATGTACAGCTGGTATAAGTTATACATCTTCTTGTATATAGTGATATGGAGCATGCTGGTATAACCTGGGTATCTTCTGTATATAATTATATATGTACAGCTGGTATAAGTTATACATCTGCTTGTATATAGTGATATGGAGCATGCTGGTATAACCTGGGTATCTTCTGTATATAATTATATATGTACAGCTGGTATAAGTTATACATCTTCTTGTATATAATGATATGGAGCATGCTGGTATAACCTGGGTATCTTCTGTATATAATTATATATGTACAGCTGGTATAAGTTATATATCTTCCTGTATATAGTGATATGTAGCATGCTGGTATAACCTGTGTATCTTCTGTATATAATTATATATGTACATCTGGTATAAGTTATACATCTTCTTGTATATAGTGATATGGAGCATGCTGGTATAACCTGGGTATCTTCTGTATATAATTATATATGTACAGCTGGTATAAGTTATATATCTTCCTGTATATAGTGATATGTAGCATGCTGGTATAACCTGTGTATCTTCTGTATATAATTATATATGTACATCTGGTATAAGTTATACATCTTCTTGTATATAGTGATATGGAGCATGCTGGTATAACCTGGGTATCTTCTGTATATAATTATATATGTACAGCTGGTATAAGTTATACATCTTCTTGTATATAGTGATATGGAGCATGCTGGTATAGCCTGGGTATCTTCTGTATATAATTATATATGTACAGCTGGTATAAATTATACATCTTCTTGTATATAGTGATATGGAGCATGCTGGTATAACCTGGGTATCTTCTGTATATAATGATATATGTACAGCTGGTATAAGTTATACATCTTCCTGTATATAGTGATATGGAGCATGCTGGTATAACCTGGGTATCTTCAGTATATAATTATATATGTACAGCTGGTATAAGTTATACATGTTCTTGTATATAGTAATATGGAGCATGCTGGTATAACCTGGGTATCTCCTGTATATAATTATATATGTACAGCTGGTATAAGTTATACATCTTCTTGTATCTAGTGATATGGAACATGCTGGTATAACCTGGGTATCTCCTGTATATAATTATATATGTACAGCTGGTATAAGTTATACATCTTCTTGTATATAGTGATATGGAGCATGCTGGTATAAGCTGGGTATCTTCTGTATATAATTATATATGTACAGCTGGTATAAGTTATACATCTTCTTGTATATAGTGATATGGAGCATGCTGGTATAAGCTGGGTATCTTCTGTATATAATTATATATGTACAGCTGGTATAAGTTATACATCTTCTTGTATATAGTGATATGGAGCATGCTGGTATAACCTGGGTATCTTCTGTATATAATTATATATGTACAGCTGGTATAAGTTATACATCTTCTTGTCTATAGTGATATGGAGCATGCTGGTATAACCTGGGTATCTTCTGTATATAATTATATATGTACAGCTGGTATAAGTTATACATCTTCTTGTATATAGTGATATGGAGCATGCTGGTATAACCTGGGTATCTCCTGTATATATTATATATGTACAGCTGGTATAAGTTATACATCTTCTTGTATATAGTGATATGGAGCATGCTGGTATAACCTGGGTATCTTCTGTATATAATTATATATGTACAGCTGGTATAAGTTATACATCTTCTTGTATATAGTGATATGGAGCATGCTGGTATAACCTGGGTATCTTCTGTATATAATTATATATGTACAGCTGGTATAAGTTATACATCTTCTTGTATATAGTGATATGGAGCATGCTGGTATAACCTGGGTATATCCTGTATATAGTGATATGGGGCATGCTGGTATAACCTGGGTATCTTCTGTATATAATTATATATGTACAGCTGGTATAAGTTACACATCTTCTTGTATATAGTGATATGGAGCATGCTGGTATAACCTGGGTATATTCTGTATATAATTATATATGTACAGCTGGTATAAGTTATACATCTTCTTGTATATAGTGATATGGAGCATGCTGGTATAACCTGGGTATCTCCTGTATATAATTATATATGTACAGCTGGTATAAGTTATACATCTTCTTGTATATAGTGATATGGAGCACGCTGGTATAACCTGGGTATCTTCTGTATATAGTTATATATGTACAGCTTGTATAAGTTATAGATCTTCTTGTATATAGTGATATGGAGCATGCTGGTATAACCTGGGTATCTTCTGTATATAATTATATATGTACAGCTGATATAAGTTACACATCTTCTTGTATATAGTGATATGGAGCATGCTGATATAACCTGGGTATCTTCTGTATATAATTATATATGTACAGCTGGTATAAGTTATACATCTTCTTGTATATAGTGATATGGAGCATTATGGTATAACCTGGGTATCTTCTGTATATAATTATATATGTACAGCTGGTATAAGTTATACATCTTGTATATAGTGATATGGAGCATGCTGGTATAACCTGGGTATCTCCTATATATAATTATATATGTACAGCTGGTATAAGTTATACATCTTCTTGTATATAGTGATATGGAGCATGCTGGTATAACCTGGGTATCTTCTGTATATAATTATATATGTACAGCTGGTATAAGTTATACATCTTCTTGTCTATAGTGATATGGAGCATGCTGGTATAACCTGGGTATCTTCTGTATATAATTATATATGTACAGCTGGTATAAGTTATACATCTTCTTGTATCTAGTGATATGGAGCATGCTGGTATAACCTGGGTATCTCCTGTATATAATTATATATGTACAGCTGGTATAAGTTATACATCTTCTTGTATATAGTGATATGGAGCATGCTGGTATAAGCTGGGTATCTTCTGTATATAATTATATATGTACAGCTGGTATAAGTTATACATCTTCTTGTATATAGTGATATGGAGCATGCTGGTATAACCTGGATATATTCTGTATATAATTATATATGTACAGCTGGTATAAGTTATACATCTTCTTGTATATAGTGATATGGAGCATGCTGGTATAACCTGGGTATCTCCTGTATATAATTATATATGTACAGCAGGTAGAAGTTATACATCTTCTTGTATATAGTGATATCGAGCATGCTGGTATAACCTGGGTATCTTCTGTATATAATTATATATGTACAGCTGGTATAAGTTATACATCTTCTTGTATATAGTGATATGGAGCATTCAGGTATAACCTGGGTATCTTCTGTATATAATTATATATGTACAGCTGGTATAAGTTATATATCTTCCTGTATATAGTGATATGTAGCATGCTGGTATAACCTGTGTATCTTCTGTATATAATTATATATGTACATCTGGTATAAGTTATACATCTTCTTGTATATAGTGATATGGAGCATGCTGGTATAACCTGGGTATCTTCTGTATATAATTATATATGAACAGCTGGTATAAGTTATACATCTTCCTGTATATGGTGATATGGAGCATGCTGGTATAACCTGGGTATCTTCTGTATATAATTACATATGTACATCTGGTATAAGTTATACATCTTCTTGTATATAGTGATATGGAGCATGCTGGTATAACCTGGGTATCTTCTGTATATAATTATATATGTACAGCTGGTATAAGTTATACATCTTCTTGTATATAGTGATATGGAACATGCTGGTATAGCCTGGGTATCTTCTGTATATAATTATATATGTACAGCTGGTATAAATTATACATCTTCTTGTATATAGTGATATGGAGCATGCTGGTATAACCTGGGTATCTTCTGTATATAATGATATATGTACAGCTGGTATAAGTTATACATCTTCCTGTATATAGTGATATGGAGCATGCTGGTATAACCTGGGTATCTTCAGTATATAATTATATATGTACAGCTGCTATAAGTTATACATGTTCTTGTATATAGTAATAGGGAGCATGCTGGTATAACCTGGGTATCTCCTGTATATAATTATATATGTACAGCTGGTATAAGTTATACATCTTCTTGTATCTAGTGATATGGACCTTGCTGGTATACCTGGGTATCTCCTGTATATAATTATATATGTACAGCTGGTATAAGTTATACATCTTCTTGTATATAGTGATATGGAGCATGCTGGTATAAGCTGGGTATCTTCTGTATATAATTATATATGTACAGCTGGTATAAGTTATACATCTTCTTGTATATAGTGATATGGAGCATGCTGGTATAAGCTGGGTATCTTCTGTATATAATTATATATGTACAGCTGGTATAAGTTATACATCTTCTTGTATATAGTGATATGGAGCATGCTGGTATAAGCTGGGTATCTTCTGTATATAATTATATATGTACAGCTGGTATAAGTTATACATCTTCTTGTATATAGTGATATGGAGCATTCTGGTATAACCTGGGTATCTTCTGTATATTAATTATATATGTACAGCTGGTATAAGTTATACATCTTCTTGTCTATAGTGATATGGAGCATGCTGGTATAACCTGGGTATCTTCTGTATATAATTATATATGTACAGCTGGTATAAGTTATACATCTTCTTGTATATAGTGATATGGAGCATGCTGGTATAACCTGGGTATCTCCTGTATATAATTATATATGTACAGCTGGTATAAGTTATACATCTTGTATATAGTGATATGGAGCATGCTGGTATAACCTGGGTATCTTCTGTATATAATTATATATGTACAGCTGGTATAAGTTATACATCTTCTTGTATATAGTGATATGGAGCATGCTGGTATAACCTGGGTATCTTCTGTATATAATTATATATGTACAGCTGGTATAAGTTATACATCTTCTTGTATATAGTGATATGGAGCATGCTGGTATAACCTGGGTATATCCTGTATATAGTGATATGGGGCATGCTGGTATAACCTGGGTATCTTCTGTATATAATTATATATGTACAGCTGGTATAGTTACACATCTTTCTTGTATATAGTGATATGGAGCATGCTGGTATAACCTGGGTATATTCTGTATATAATTATATATGTACAGCTGGTATAAGTTATACATCTTCTTGTATATAGTGATATGGAGCATGCTGGTATAACCTGGGTATCTCCTGTATATAATTATATATGTACAGCTGGTATAAGTTATACATCTTCTTGTATATAGTGATATGGAGCACGCTGGTATAACCTGGGCATCTTCTGTATATAGTTATATATGTACAGCTTGTATAAGTTATAGATCTTCTTGTATATAGTGATATGGAGCATGCTGGTATAACCTGGGTATCTTCTGTATATAATTATATATGTACAGCTGATATAAGTTACACATCTTCTTGTATATAGTGATATGGAGCATGCTGATATAACCTGGGTATCTTCTGTATATAATTATATATGTACAGCTGCTACAAGTTATACATCTTCTTGTATATAGTGATATGGAGCATTATGGTATAACCTGGGTATCTTCTGTATATAATTATATATGTACAGCTGGTATAAGTTATACATCTTGTATATAGTGATATGGAGCATGCTGGTATAACCTGGGTATCTTCTGTATATAATTATATATGTACAGCTGGTATAAGTTATACACCTTCTTGTATATAGTGATATGGAGCATGCTGGTATAACCTGGGTATCTCCTATATATAATTATATATGTACAGCTGGTATAAGTTATACATCTTCTTGTATATAGTGATATGGAGCATGCTGGTATAACCTGGGTGTCTCCTGTATATAATTATATATGTACAGCTGGTATAAGTTATACATCTTGTATATAGTGATATGGAGCATGCTGGTATAACCTGGGTATCTTCTGTATATAATTATATATGTACAGCTGGTATAAGTTATACATCTTCTTGTATATAATGATATGGAGCATGCTGGTATAACCTGGGTATCTTCTGTATATAATTATATATGTACAGCAGGTATAAGTTATACATCTTCTTGTATATAGTGATATGGAGCATGCTGGTATAACCTGGGTATCTTCTGTATATAATTATATATGTACAGCTGGTATAAGTTATACATCTTCTTGTATATAGTGATATGGAGCATGCTGGTATAACCTGGGCATCTTCTGTATATAATTATATATGTACAGCTGGTATAAGTTATAGATCTTCTTGTATATAGTGATATGGAGCATGCTGGTATAACCTGGGTATCTTCTGTATATAATTATATATGTACAGCTGGTATAAGTTATACATCTTCTTGTATATAGTGATATGGAGCATGCTGGTATAACCTGGGTGTCTCCTGTATATAATTATATATGTACAGCTGGTATAAGTTATATATCTTCTTGTATATAGTGATATGGAGCATGCTGGTATAACCTGGGTATCTTCTGTATATAATTATATATGTACAGCTGGTATAAGTTATACATCTTCTTGTATATAGTGATATGGAGCATGCTGGTATAACCTGGGTATCTACTGTATATAATTATATATGTACAGCTGGTATAAGTTATACATCTTCTTGTATATAGTGATATGGAGCATGCTGGTATAACCTGGGCATCTTCTATATATAATTATATATGTACAGCTGGTATAAGTTATACATCTTCTTGTATATAGTGATATGGAGCATGCTGGTATAACCTGGGTATATCCTGTATATAATTATATATGTACAGCTGGTATAAGTTATACATGTTCTTGTATATAGTGATATGGAGCATGCTGGTATAACCTGGATATATTCTGTATATAATTATATATGTACAGCTGGTATAAGTTATACATCTTCTTGTATATAGTGATATGGAGCATGCTGGTATAACCTGGGTATCTTCTGTATATAATTATATATGTACAGCTGGTATAAGTTATACATCTTCTTGTATATAGTGATATGGAGCATGCTGGTATAACCTGGGTATCTTCTGTATATAATTATATATGTACAGCTGGTATAAGTTATACATCTTCTTGTATATAGTGATATGGAGCATGCTGGTATAACCTGGGTATCTTCTGTATATAATTATATATGTACAGCTGGTATAAGTTATACATCTTCTTGTATATAGTGATATGGAGCATGCTGGTATAACCTGGGTATCTTCTGTATATAATTATATATGTACATGCTGGTATAAGTTATACATCTTCTTGTATATAGTGATATGGAGCATGCTGGTATAACCTGGGTATCTTCTGTATATAATTATATATGTACAGCTGGTATAAGTTATACATCTTCTTGTATATAGTGATATGGAGCATGCTGGTATAACCTGGGTATCTTCTGTATATAATTATATATGTACAGCTGGTATAAGTTATACATCTTCTTGTATATAGTGATATGGAGCATGCTGGTATAACCTGGGTATCTTCTGTATATAATTATATATGTACAGCTGGTATAAGTTATACATCTTCTTGTATATAGTGATATGGAGCATGCTGGTATAACCTGGGTATCTTCTGTATATAATTATATATGTACAGCTGGTATAAGTTATACATCTTCTTGTATATAGTGATATGGAGCATGCTGGTATAACCTGGGTATCTTCTGTATATAATTATATATGTACAGCTGGTATAAGTTATACATCTTCTTGTATATAGTGATATGGAGCATGCTGGTATAACCTGGGTATCTTCTGTATATAATTATATATGTACAGCTGGTATAAGTTATACATCTTCTTGTATATAGTGATATGGAGCATGCTGGTATAACCTGGGTATCTTCTGTATATAATTATATATGTACAGCTGGTATAAGTTATACATCTTCTTGTATATAGTGATATGGAGCATGCTGGTATAACCTGGGTATCTTCTGTATATAATTATATATGTACAGCTGGTATAAGTTATACATCTTCTTGTATATAGTGATATGGAGCATGCTGGTATAACCTGGGTATCTTCTGTATATAATTATATATGTACAGCTGGTATAAGTTATACATCTTCTTGTATATAGTGATATGGAGCATGCTGGTATAACCTGGGTATCTTCTGTATATAATTATATATGTACAGCTGGTATAAGTTATACATCTTCTTGTATATAGTGATATGGAGCATGCTGGTATAACCTGGGTATCTTCTGTATATAATTATATATGTACAGCTGGTATAAGTTATACATCTTCTTGTATATAGTGATATGGAGCATGCTGGTATAACCTGGGTATCTTCTGTATATAATTATATATGTACAGCTGGTATAAGTTATACATCTTCTTGTATATAGTGATATGGAGCATGCTGGTATAACCTGGGTATCTTCTGTATATAATTATATATGTACAGCTGGTATAAGTTATACATCTTCTTGTATATAGTGATATGGAGCATGCTGGTATAACCTGGGTATCTCCTGTATATAATTATATATGTACAGCTGGTATAAGTTATACATCTTCTTGTATATAGTGATATGGAGCATGCTGGTATAACCTGGGTATCTTCTGTATATAATTATATATGTACAGCTGGTATAAGTTATACATCTTCTTGTATATAGTGATATGGAGCATGCTGGTATAACCTGGGTATCTTCTGTATATAATTATATATGTACAGCTGGTATAAGTTATACATCTTCTTGTATATAGTGATATGGAGCATGCTGGTATAACCTGGGTATCTTCTGTATATAATTATATATGTACAGCTGGTATAAGTTATACATCTTCTTGTATATAGTGATATGGAGCATGCTGGTATAACCTGGGTATCTTCTGTATATAATTATATATGTACAGCTGGTATAAGTTATACATCTTCTTGTATATAGTGATATGGAGCATGCTGGTATAACCTGGGTATCTTCTGTATATAATTATATATGTACAGCTGGTATAAGTTATACATCTTCTTGTATATAGTGATATGGAGCATGCTGGTATAACCTGGGTATCTTCTGTATATAATTATATATGTACAGCTGGTATAAGTTATACATCTTCTTGTATATAGTGATATGGAGCATTCTGGTATAACCTGGGTATCTTCTGTATATAATTATATATGTACAGCTGGTATAAGTTATACATCTTCCTGTATATAGTGATATGGAGCGTGCTGGTATAACCTGGGTATCTTCTGTATATAATTATATATGTACAGCTGGTATAAGTTATACATCTTCTTGTATATAGTGATATGGAGCATGCTG
>NW_027463809.1:12500-17500 GCF_050947455.1 Rhinoderma darwinii
GTGTGAACATGCATCAGCTCTGCAGGAAATACAATGTACACTCCGAGAGCTGCAACAAGAAAATACAAAGCTCAGATTAGAGATAGAAAATCTAAAACCACAAACACAAAGTCTAGGAGCAAGGGAGAGCGCTGACATAAGGACTGCCAATGACCAGGGCGCTAGTACATCAAATCACCCAAACCCAATAAATATTCCTGAAATTAATGAAAACAAACTAGGAGAAAACAGAGCGATACAAGTGGGTACAAAGCCGACCGCCAACCAATCCTCCAGCACAGAACCACAGCAGCACCACATAACACCACCAAGCAGGACCCAGGACACAAGCATCAGACAAGCCACCCGCAAGTCACAATGTCCTGATACTGTCCCAATAATTGACTCAAATGGCAAATACCTTAATTCACGGCGACTCTTCCCAGGAAAAAGGGTCAGTAAAATTCACTGTGCAACTATCCAACAAGTCACATCAGTCATCAATAACCCACATTTTACCAATCCAAACCATCTCATTATACACACGGGTACAAACAACCTCCAAGACCAGCAACAGCAGATTGCAGAACAACTGACCCAACTAGCAAAGACGGCACAACAAAAGTTCCCTGACAGTAAAATAATTATATCATCCGTGCTCCCAAGAAAAGATGTACCCAACGAGATCACCCAGGCCATCAACACAGAGCTGGCAGCGAACATCAGCTCAATGTCAAACATCAGCCTGGCACAACACCCCTCCATAGAGCAGCACCACCTGTATGATGACAAACACCTCAACAAACGAGGGGTCAGCCTTCTGGCCAAAGAACTGAAAGACATTGTGCTGAACAGACCCCCCAGACCTGGACCCCACACCAGCCAAAGCCAAAACATGGAGACATCACTAACAATGAAAAGACCTCAAACTCCACACACCTCACTACACCCAGGAGAAAAACCCCTTTACCCAAGGTCAGACCAACAGAGGCAAAAGCCATGGAGAAAACCCCCTGCCTCACACAGAGACACGCAGAGCAGAGACATGGAGGAAACCCCCTGCCTCACACAGAGACACACAGAGCAGAGACATGGAGGAAACCCCCTGCCTCACACAGAGACACACAGAGCAGAGACATGGAGGAAACCCCCTGCCTCACACAGAGACACGAAGAACAGAGACATGGAGGAAACCCCCTGCCTCACACAGAGACACGCAGAGCAGAGACATGGAGGAAACACCCTGCCTCACACAGAGACACGCAGAGCAGAGACATGGAGGAAACCCCCTGCCTCACACAGAGACACACAGAGCAGAGACATGGAGATGATAAAGACCCTGCTCAGCACTCTATGTAAAAAACTAATGTGACTGTACAACACGAGAACATCTACAACACATCCAACAGTCACATCTCCAGCCCGTCCTACACAGCGCCGCTCATTACAAGGTATATGGACACACAATGACGTCCTTTATAATCAGCAGCTGGAATATTCAAGGCCTCAACGCCTCAGCCTTTGGATGCAAAATTAACGATCCAGACTTCATCCAAAGACTGAAAAATATCGATATACAAATCCTCCTGGAAACATGGACTAGGACAGAGAATGAGTCCCTGGTGCCCACTGGATACAGGGAAATCTCTGTCCCCGCCCTGAAAAATAAACACATCAAGCAGGGTCGGTGTTCAGGAGGAATATTAGTCTGGTACAAGGAGGAGCTCCATGAGCAGATCAAAGCCGTGAAGCGAGGAGACAGCCACATCTGGATAAGAATAGGCAGCTCCATCCTCACCTCTCAGTCTGACATGTATCTCTGCGCAACGTACATCGCACCGCCAGAGTCCCCGTACTCCAACCCAGACAGCTTTGAGATTATACAAAGGGAAGCCGCCCATTTCCAGACCCTGGGCAGCGTTCTCATCTACGGAGACCTCAATGCAAGAACGGGGAGAGATAAAGACTACCTGACCAATGATGGAAACATCTTCATCTTTGGAGCAGAGGCCGACTGTCATAACTCCCTACAGAAAGAGAGAAACAGCTATGACAGCACCGTCAACAAAAGCGGGAAAAAACTACTGAATCTATGTCGAAGCTTAGGTCTCCACATACTGAATGGCCGCACCAAGGGAGACTCTTTAGGAAGGTATACACTAAACTCCCATGTAGGCAGCAGTGTAGTAGACTATGCCATCACGGACATGGACCCCGCAAACATTGGCGCACTCATAGTCACTCCACAAACGCACCTGTCAGATCACAACCAATTACTTCTATACATCAAATCCACAACCAAACCATCTGCACAAAAACCACATCAAACCGGCCTCTTCAACCTGCCCCCATCTTATAAATGGTCCAAAACGTCAACTATAAAATATAAAGAGACAATGAACAGACCAGAAGTGCAGGAGATGCTTCACAACCTCTACAACAAGGTGTATGAGACAAGCCCAGGAGGGGTCAATCAGGCCGTAAATGACCTCAATAATATATTCTATACCATGGCAGAGAAGTCTGACCTGAAAAGATGTGACTACAAGAGGCCACAAGAAATACATCCTAACGGTTGGTTTGACCGTGAGTGCAAAGAAGTACGGAAGACCCTAAGAAATGCCTCAAATAAGAAGCACCGAGACCCAAACAACACCGGTCTGAAGGAGGCCTACAGCAACATACAGAGGCAATACAAGACCATCCTCCGAAAGAAAAAACAAAGGCACATCTCCACCAAACTTACCCAACTCCAAGACGCCCTCCATGACAACTCGTTCTGGGAATTATGGAAACACATGGGCAAAAATTGCAAGAAAAACAACCTTCATATTCAAAATGGCAACATCTGGCTCCAATATTTCAGGGACCTCTACAAAGATATCCCGAAAGAAGAACAAAGCCAAGAACAAAAACAAATAATATCAAAATTGAAGGCGATGGAGGAAACACTTAAAGATTCTCAAAACCCCCTGGATACACCAATAACACTGCAAGAAGTAACAGAGAGAACCTCAGACATAAGGTGTAAAAAATCCAGCGGCCTAGACAGAATCTCACCAGAAATTATAAAACACAGCCCGCCAGAAATACAGGCCGCAATAGTCAAACTATTTAATATGGTGCTGAGTGCCGGCTACTTCCCGCAAATCTGGAACCAAGGCCTTATAACACCAATCCACAAGAGTGGGGACAGGTACGACCCGGCCAACTACCGAGGGATATGTGTCAGCAGCAACCTGGGGAAACTGTTCAACAGCATCCTGAATAAGAGAATCCTCAGCTTCCTCTCCCAGCACAATGTCCTCCACCAAAGCCAAGCTGGGTTCATGCCAAACCACCGCACCACTGACCACATCTACACCCTGCGCAGCCTCATCAAGAGCCACGTCCACAATACAAAGCATGGGAAGATTTACGCCTGTTTTGTGGACTTTAAGAAGGCCTTTGACTCAGTGTGGCACCCGGGCCTATTCCTGAAACTGCTGGAGAGCGGAATAGGAGGTAAAACCTATGACGTCATCAGAAGCTCCTACACAGAGAACAGATGCAGCGTGAAGGTGAACGGGAGAAGAACGGCTGATTTCCAGCAGAGCCGAGGAGTCAGACAAGGCTGCAGCCTCAGTCCAACGCTCTTCAACATCTACATCAATGAACTGGCCACAGCTCTGGAATCCTCCTCAGCACCAGGTCTCGCCCTCCATGACACCCAGGTGAAATTCCTGCTGTATGCAGATGACCTTCTGTTACTATCACCAACCGAGAAAGGTCTCCAAGACAACCTGCAAATCCTAGAAAAATTCAGCTCCACGTGGGCACTACCCATCAATGCCAAGAAAACCAACATCATGGTGTTCCAGAAGAGAAACTCAAAATCCCCCAGGCACCCGACCTTCACACTAAATAACGCCACAATCACAGCGACCGACAGGTACACTTACCTGGGCCTAGAAATCAACCAATCAGGAAGCTTTAAACAAGCCATAGAGATTCTGAAAGACAAGGCGTGCAAAACCTTCTATGCCATCAGACGAAAACTATATCATCTCAAACCACCAGTGACGGTCTGGCTGAAAATCTTTGACTCCATCATCTCCCCAATCCTCCTGTATGCCAGTGAAGTCTGGGGTCCGGACACATACCCAGACTGGTCAAGGTGGGATTCCAGCCCAACAGAAATCTTCCACCTAGAATTCTGCAAACACCTTCTCCAAGTCCATCGGAGCACCTCAAATAGTGCCTGTCGGGCAGAACTGGGCAGATTCCCACTACACCTCACAATCCAGAAGAGGGCGCTATCATTCTGGGCCCATCTACACAGCAGCAGGCAAAGTTCCTATCACCATAAAGCCCTGTTACACCAAGGGGTCCCAGGTAAACCAGGCCCCCCAGAACATCTCACCCTGACCCGGCCTGAAGAAAATGTCACCCAGCGCGGCCTCACAAAAGCCGAAATCAAGAAGACAATAAACAAAGGCCAAGAGGAATATATCAGTGACTGGAGAAACGACATAAAGACATCCCAGAAACTGACAATATACCGGAGTCTACAGCGGGAATATAAACTGGCGCCATATCTGGAGAAACTGCCAAACCCCAGAGACAGACAGATCCTGAGCCGCTACAGACTGAGCGCCCACAACCTGCTCATCGAATCCGGGCGCCACAGACAGACCTACAAGCCCAGGGAGAGCCGACTGTGCCAACAGTGCGACCAGGAGGCCGTGGAGGATGAGGCCCACTTCCTGCTACACTGCTCCAAATACTCAGCAGTGAGGGACACTCACTTCAGGAGACTCTCTGATCTCTTACCGGACTTCAGCTCCATGGAAGAGCAAGAGAAACTCTACATCCTGCTGGGTGAAGAGGAAACCACAGTGGGCACAGCGGCACAATATGTCACTGCATGCCATAAACTGAGAGAGACATGATATGCCATGGACTTGTATAACCCCAACCCTAGATATGTCCCTATCCCCCAATCCCTCAGTCCCTATCCCTCATTCCCTTACTTCTTACTT
>NW_027463809.1:25000-30000 GCF_050947455.1 Rhinoderma darwinii
AGCGAGGAAAGCAGTAAAACATGCCACAATCAGACACAATCCAGAGACACTTTTTGCTGACTTTACCTCTAAAGAAGAAGTCAAGAGGAAAACAAATGTATTATTCTACACTGAGCACCGCTCCGCCTGGCACACAGCCCTGTGCCAGCACTATAAGGACATATCAAAGTGTGGCATCAATAAGGGCCGACAGATCAGAATAAAAGACCCAGGAAATGATGGGAGTATTACACTTACCATAAGTCTATACAATAACGGCAACGTTCTCATACAAGGCAATGAGGACAAGCTAGAGGAATTCCAAGAAATCTTTCATCATATTAAAGACCAGGCCCAAACTTACAAAGAACAACAAACTCCAGCAACCCAGACCAGAGATGGACATACAGAGACAATCTCCAGCGACACCCCCGCTGCCCCATGTCCCAATGTCCCACACCCCTCACCCGACACCCTCAGAGACTGTTTATCTCAATTAGAAAGAGACTTTGTACAATTCAAAGAAGAACTTCAAAGAAATCTCGGTGACAAAAACACAAATGACCAAGTAATTAAAGAGATAAACAAACTGAAGTGTGAACATGCATCAGCTCTGCAGGAAATACAATGTACACTCCGAGAGCTGCAACAAGAAAATACAAAGCTCAGATTAGAGATAGAAAATCTAAAACCACAAACACAAAGTCTAGGAGCAAGGGAGAGCGCTGACATAAGGACTGCCAATGACCAGGGCGCTAGTACATCAAATCACCCAAACCCAATAAATATTCCTGAAATTAATGAAAACAAACTAGGAGAAAACAGAGCGATACAAGTGGGTACAAAGCCGACCGCCAACCAATCCTCCAGCACAGAACCACAGCAGCACCACATAACACCACCAAGCAGGACCCAGGACACAAGCATCAGACAAGCCACCCGCAAGTCACAATGTCCTGATACTGTCCTAATAATTGACTCAAATGGCAAATACCTTAATTCACGGCGACTCTTCCCAGGAAAAAGGGTCAGTAAAATTCACTGTGCAACTATCCAACAAGTCACATCAGTCATCAATAACCCACATTTTACCAATCCAAACCATCTCATTATACACACGGGTACAAACAACCTCCAAGACCAGCAACAGCAGATTGCAGAACAACTGACCCAACTAGCAAAGACGGCACAACAAAAGTTCCCTGACAGTAAAATAATTATATCATCCGTGCTCCCAAGAAAAGATGTACCCAACGAGATCACCCAGGCCATCAACACAGAGCTGGCAGCGAACATCAGCTCAATGTCAAACATCAGCCTGGCACAACACCCCTCCATAGAGCAGCACCACCTGTATGATGACAAACACCTCAACAAACGAGGGGTCAGCCTTCTGGCCAAAGAACTGAAAGACATTGTACTGAACAGACCCCCCAGACCTGGACCCCACACCAGCCAAAGCCAAAACATGGAGACATCACTAACAATGAAAAGACCTCAAACTCCACACACCTCACTACACCCAGGAGAAAAACCCCTTTACCCAAGGTCAGACCAACAGAGGCAAAAGCCATGGAGAAAACCCCCTGCCTCACACAGAGACACGCAGAGCAGAGACATGGAGGAAACCCCCTGCCTCACACAGAGACACACAGAGCAGAGACATGGAGGAAACCCCCTGCCTCACACAGAGACACACAGAGCAGAGACATGGAGGAAACCCCCTGCCTCACACAGAGACACGCAGAGCAGAGACATGGAGGAAACCCCCTGCCTCACACAGAGACACGCAGAGCAGAGACATGGAGGAAACACCCTGCCTCACACAGAGACACGCAGAGCAGAGACATGGAGGAAACCCCCTGCCTCACACAGAGACACGCAGAGCAGAGACATGGAGATGATAAAGACCCTGCTCAGCACTCTATGTAAAAAACTAATGTGACTGTACAACACGAGAACATCTACAACACATCCAACAGTCACATCTCCAGCCCGTCCTACACAGCGCCGCTCATTACAAGGTATATGGACACACAATGACGTCCTTTATAATCAGCAGCTGGAATATTCAAGGCCTCAACGCCTCAGCCTTTGGATGCAAAATTAACGATCCAGACTTCATCCAAAGACTGAAAAATATCGATATACAAATCCTCCTGGAAACATGGACTAGGACAGAGAATGAGTCCCTGGTGCCCACTGGATACAGGGAAATCTCTGTCCCCGCCCTGAAAAATAAACACATCAAGCAGGGTCGGTGTTCAGGAGGAATATTAGTCTGGTACAAGGAGGAGCTCCATGAGCAGATCAAAGCCGTGAAGCGAGGAGACAGCCACATCTGGATAAGAATAGGCAGCTCCATCCTCACCTCTCAGTCTGACATGTATCTCTGCGCAACGTACATCGCACCGCCAGAGTCCCCGTACTCCAACCCAGACAGCTTTGAGATTATACAAAGGGAAGCCGCCCATTTCCAGACCCTGGGCAGCGTTCTCATCTACGGAGACCTCAATGCAAGAACGGGGAGAGATAAAGACTACCTGACCAATGATGGAAATATCTTCATCTTTGGAGCAGAGGCCGACTGTCATAACTCCCTACAGAAAGAGAGAAACAGCTATGACAGCACCGTCAACAAAAGCGGGAAAAAACTACTGAATCTATGTCGAAGCTTAGGTCTCCACATACTGAATGGCCGCACCAAGGGAGACTCTTTAGGAAGGTATACACTAAACTCCCATGTAGGCAGCAGTGTAGTAGACTATGCCATCACGGACATGGACCCCGCAAACATTGGCGCACTCATAGTCACTCCACAAACGCACCTGTCAGATCACAACCAATTACTTCTATACATCAAATCCACAACCAAACCATCTGCACAAAAACCACATCAAACCGGCCTCTTCAACCTGCCCCCATCTTATAAATGGTCCAAAACGTCAACTATAAAATATAAAGAGACAATGAACAGACCAGAAGTGCAGGAGATGCTTCACAACCTCTACAACAAGGTGTATGAGACAAGCCCAGGAGGGGTCAATCAGGCCGTAAATGACCTCAATAATATATTCTATACCATGGCAGAGAAGTCTGACCTGAAAAGATGTGACTACAAGAGGCCACAAGAAATACATCCTAACGGTTGGTTTGACCGTGAGTGCAAAGAAGTACGGAAGACCCTAAGAAATGCCTCAAATAAGAAGCACCGAGACCCAAACAACACCGGTCTGAAGGAGGCCTACAGCAACATACAGAGGCAATACAAGACCATCCTCCGAAAGAAAAAACAAAGGCACATCTCCACCAAACTTACCCAACTCCAAGATGCCCTCCATGACAACTCGTTCTGGGAATTATGGAAACACATGGGCAAAAATTGCAAGAAAAACAACCTTCATATTCAAAATGGCAACATCTGGCTCCAATATTTCAGGGACCTCTACAAAGATATCCCGAAAGAAGAACAAAGCCAAGAACAAAAACAAATAATATCAAAATTGAAGGCGATGGAGGAAACACTTAAAGATTCTCAAAACCCCCTGGATACACCAATAACACTGCAAGAAGTAACAGAGAGAACCTCAGACATAAGGTGTAAAAAATCCAGCGGCCTAGACAGAATCTCACGAGAAATGATAAAACACAGCCCGCCAGAAATACAGGCCGCAATAGTCAAACTATTTAATATGGTGCTGAGTGCCGGCTACTTCCCGCAAATCTGGAACCAAGGCCTTATAACACCAATCCACAAGAGTGGGGACAGGTACGACCCGGGCAACTACCGAGGGATATGTGTCAGCAGCAACCTGGGGAAACTGTTCAACAGCATCCTGAATAAGAGAATCCTCAGCTTCCTCTCCCAGCACAATGTCCTCCACCAAAGCCAAGCTGGGTTCATGCCAAACCACCGCACCACTGACCACATCTACACCCTGCGCAGCCTCATCAAGAGCCACGTCCACAATACAAAGCATGGGAAGATTTACGCCTGTTTTGTGGACTTTAAGAAGGCCTTTGACTCAGTGTGGCACCCGGGCATATTCCTGAAACTGCTGGAGAGCGGAATAGGAGGTAAAACCTATGACGTCATCAGAAGCTCCTACACAGAGAACAGATGCAGCGTGAAGGTGAACGGGAGAAGAACGGCTGATTTCCAGCAGAGCCGAGGAGTCAGACAAGGCTGCAGCCTCAGTCCAACGCTCTTCAACATCTACATCAATGAACTGGCCACAGCTCTGGAATCCTCCTCAGCACCAGGTCTCACCCTCCATGACACCCAGGTGACATTTCTGTTGTATGCAGATGACCTTCTGTTACTATCACCAACCGAGAAAGGTCTCCAAGACAACCTGCAAATCCTAGAAAAATTCAGCTCCACGTGGGCACTACCCATCAATGCCAAGAAAACCAACATCATGGTGTTCCAGAAGAGAAACTCAAAATCCCCCAGGCACCCGACCTTCACACTAAATAACGCCACAATCACAGCGACCGACAGGTACACTTACCTGGGCCTAGAAATCAACCAATCAGGAAGCTTTAAACAAGCCATAGAGATTCTGAAAGACAAGGCGTGCAAAACCTTCTATGCCATCAGACGAAAACTCTATCATCTCAAACCACCAGTGACGGTCTGGCTGAAAATCTTTGACTCCATCATCTCCCCAATCCTCCTGTATGCCAGTGAAGTCTGGGGTCCGGACACATACCCAGACTGGTCAAGGTGGGATTCCAGCCCAACAGAAATCTTCCACCTAGAATTCTGCAAACACCTTCTCCAAGTCCATCGGAGCACCTCAAATAGTGCCTGTCGGGCAGAACTGGGCAGATTCCCACTACACCTCACAATCCAGAAGAGGGCGCTATCATTCTGGGCCCATCTACACAGCAGCAGGCAAAGTTCCTATCACCATAAAGCCCTGTTACACCAAGGGGTCCCAGGTAAACCAGGCCCCCCAGAACATCTCACCCTGACCCGGCCTGAAGAAAATGTCACCCAGCGCGGCCTCACAAAA
>NW_027463809.1:56562-64062 GCF_050947455.1 Rhinoderma darwinii
TATCTATCTATCTATCTATCTATCTATCTATCTATCTATCTATCTATCTATCTATCTATCTATCTATCTATACATCTATCTCATATCTATCTATCTATCTATCTATCTATCTATCTATCTATCTATCTATCTATCTATCTATCTATCTATCTATCTATCTATCTATCCATCTATCTATCTATCTATCTATCTATCTATCTATCTATCTATCTATCTATCTATCTATCTATCTATCTATCTATCTATCTATCTATCTATCTATCTATCTATCTATCTATCTATCTATCTATCTATCCATCTATCTATCTCATATCTATCTATCTATCTATCTATCTATCTATCTATCTATCTATCTATCTATCTATCTATCTATCTATCTATCTATCTATCTATCTCATATCTATCTATCCATCTATCTATCTATCTATCTATCTATCTATCTATCTATCTATCTATCTATCTATCTATCTATCTATCTATCTATCTATCTATCTATCCATCTATCTATCTCATATCTATCTATCTATCTATCTATCTATCTATCTATCTATCTATCTATCTATCTATCTATCTATCCATCTATCTATCTCATATCTATCTATCTATCTATCTATCTATCTATCTATCTATCTATCTATCTATCTATCTATCTATCTATCTATCTATCTATCTATCTATCTATCTATCTATCTATCTATCTATCTATCTATCTATCTATCTATCCTATCTATCCTATCTATCTATCTATCTATCTATCTATCTATCTATCTATCTATCTATCTATCTATCTATCTATCTATCTATCTATCTATCTTCTATCTATCTATCTATCTATCTATCTATCTATCTATCTATCTATCTATCTATCTATCTATCTATCTATCTATCTATCTATCTATCTATCTTCTATCTATCTATCTATCTATCTATCTATCTATCTATCTATCCAATTCAATTCAATTCAATTCAAAGAAGCTTTATTGGCAGGACCAAATACATATTAGCATTGCCAAAGCAAGTAAAAAGTAAGGGAATGAGGGATAGGGACTGAGGGCTTGGGGATAGGGACACATCTAGGGTCGGGGTTATACAAGTCCATGGCATATCATGTCTCTCTCAGTTTATGGCATGCAGTGACATATTGTGCCGCTGTGCCCATCTATCTATCTATCTATCTATCTATCTATCTATCTATCTATCTATCTATCTATCTATCTATCTATCTATCTATCTATCTATCTATCATCTATCTATCTATCTATCTATCTATCTATCTATCTATCTATCTATCTATCTATCTATCTATCTATCTATCTATCTATCTATCTATCTATCTATCTATCTATCATCTATCTATCTATCTATCTATCTATACATCTATCTCATATCTATCTATCTATCTATCTATCTATCTATCTATCTATCTATCTATCTATCTATCTATCTATCTATCTATCTATCTATCTATCTATCTATCTATCTATCTATCTATACATCTATCTCATATCTATCTATCTATCTCATATCTATCTATCTATCTATCTATCTATCTATCTATCTATCTATCTATCTATCTATCTATCTATCTATCTATCTATCTATCTATCTATCTATCTATCTATCTATCTATCTCATATCTATCTATCTATCTATCTATCTATCTATCTATCTATCTATCTATCTATCTATCTATCTATCTATCTATCTATCTCATATCTATCTATCTATCTATCTATCTATCTATCTATCTATCTATCTATCTATCTATCTATCTATCTATCTATCTATCATCTATCTATCTATCTATCTATCTATCTATCTATCTATCTATCTATCTATCTATCTATCTATCTATCTATCTATCTATCTATCTATCTATCTATCTATCTCATATCTATCTATCTATCTATCTATCTATCTATCTATCTATCTATCTATCTATCTTCTATCTATCTATCTATCTATCTATCTATCTATCTATCTATCTATCTATCTATCTATCTATCTATCTATCTATCTATCTATCTATCTATCTATCTATCTATCTATCATCTATCTATCTATCTATCTATCTATCTATCTATCTATCTATCTATCTATCTATCTATCTATTCTATCTATCTATCTATCTATCTATCTATCTATCTATCTATCTATCTATCTATCTATCTATCTATCTATCTATCTATTTATCTATCTATCTATCTATCCCATATCTATCTATCTATCTATCATCTATCTATCTATCTATCTATCTATCTATCTATCTATCTATCTATCTATCTATCTATCTATCTATCTATCTATCTATCTATCTATCTATCTATCTATCTATCTATCAAAGAAGCTTTATTGGCAGGACCAAATACATATTAGCATTGCCAAAGCAAGTAAGAAGTAAGGGAATGAGGGATAGGGACTGAGGGCTTGGGGATAGGGACACATCTAGGGTCGGGGTTATACAAGTCCATGGCATATCATGTCTCTCTCAGTTTATGGCATGCAGTGACATATTGTGCCGCTGTGCCCACTGTGGTTTCCTCTTCACCCAGCAGGATGTAGAGTTTCTCTTCCTCTTCCATGGAGCTGAAGTCCGGTAAGAGATCAGAGAGTCTCCTGAAGTGAGTGTCCCTTACTGCTGAGTATTTGGAGCAGTGTAGCAGGAAGTGGGCCTCATCCTCCACGGCCTCCTGGTCGCACTGTTGGCACAGTCGGCTCTCCCTGGGCTTGTAGGTCTGTCTGTGGTCTGTTCGATGAGCAGGTTGTGGGCGCTCAGTCTGTAGCGGCTCAGGATCTGTCTGTCTCTGGGGTTTGGCAGTTTCTCCAGATATGGCGCCAGTTTATATTCCCGCTGTAGACTCCGGTATATTGTCAGTTTCTGGGATGTCTTTATGTCGTTCCTCCAGTCACTGATATATTCCTCTTGGCCTTTGTTTATTGTCTTCTTGATTTCGGCTTTTGTGAGGCCGCGCTGGGTGACATTTTCTTCAGGCCGGGTGAGATGTTCTGGGGGGCCTGGTTTACCTGGGACCCCTTGGTGTAACAGGGCTTTATGGTGATAGGAACTTTGCCTGCTGCTGTGTAGATGGGCCCAGAATGATAGCGCCCTCTTCTGGATTGTGAGGTGTAGTGGGAATCTGCCCAGTTCTGCCCGACAGGCACTATTTGAGGTGCTCCGATGGACTTGGAGAAGGTGTTTGCAGAATTCTAGGTGGAAGATTTCTGTTGGGCTGGAATCCCACCTTGACCAGTCTGGGTATGTGTCCGGACCCCAGACTTCACTGGCATACAGGAGGATTGGGGAGATGATGGAGTCAAAGATTTTCAGCCAGACCGTCACTGGTGGTTTGAGATGATAGAGTTTTCGTCTGATGGCATAGAAGGTTTTGCACGCCTTGTCTTTCAGAATCTCTATGGCTTGTTTAAAGCTTCCTGATTGGTTGATTTCTAGGCCCAGGTAAGTGTACCTGTCGGTCGCTGTGATTGTGGCGTTATTTAGTGTGAAGGTCGGGTGCCTGGGGGATTTTGAGTTTCTCTTCTGGAACACCATGATGTTGGTTTTCTTGGCATTGATGGGTAGTGCCCACGTGGAGCTGAATTTTTCTAGGATTTGCAGGTTGTCTTGGAGACCTTTCTCGGTTGGCGATAGCAACAGAAGGTCATCTGCATACAACAGAAATGTCACCTGGGTGTCATGGAGGGCGAGACCTGGTGCTGAGGAGGATTCCAGAGCTGTGGCCAGTTCATTGATGTAGATGTTGAAGAGCGTTGGACTGAGGCTGCAGCCTTGTCTGACTCCTCGGCTCTGCTGGAAATCAGCCGTTCTTCTCCCGTTCACCTTCACGCTGCATCTGTTCTCTGTGTAGGAGCTTCTGATGACGTCATAGGTTTTACCTCCTATTCCGCTCTCCAGCAGTTTCAGGAATAGGCCCGGGTGCCACACTGAGTCAAAGGCCTTCTTAAAGTCCACAAAACAGGCGTAAATCTTCCCATGCTTTGTATTGTGGACGTGGCTCTTGATGAGGCTGCGCAGGGTGTAGATGTGGTCAGTGGTGCGGTGGTTTGGCATGAACCCAGCTTGGCTTTGGTGGAGGACATTGTGCTGGGTGAGGAGGCTGAGGATTCTCTTATTCAGGATGCTGTTGAACAGTTTCCCCAGGTTGCTGCTGACACATATCCCTCGGTAGTTGCCCGGGTCGTACCTGTCCCCACTCTTGTGGATTGGTGTTATAAGGCCTTGGTTCCAGATTTGCGGGAAGTAGCCGGCACTCAGCACCATATTAAATAGTTTGACTATTGCGGCCTGTATTTCTGGCGGGCTGTGTTTTATCATTTCTCGTGAGATTCTGTCTAGGCCGCTGGATTTTTTACACCTTATGTCTGAGGTTCTCTCTGTTACTTCTTGCAGTGTTATTGGTGTATCCAGGGGGTTTTGAGAATCTTTAAGTGTTTCCTCCATCGCCTTCAATTTTGATATTATTTGTTTTTGTTCTTGGCTTTGTTCTTCTTTCGGGATATCTTTGTAGAGGTCCCTGAAATATTGGAGCCAGATGTTGCCATTTTGAATATGAAGGTTGTTTTTCTTGCAATTTTTGCCCATGTGTTTCCATAATTCCCAGAACGAGTTGTCATGGAGGGCATCTTGGAGTTGGGTAAGTTTGGTGGAGATGTGCCTTTGTTTTTTCTTTCGGAGGATGGTCTTGTATTGCCTCTGTATGTTGCTGTAGGCCTCCTTCAGACCGGTGTTGTTTGGGTCTCGGTGCTTCTTATTTGAGGCATTTCTTAGGGTCTTCCGTACTTCTTTGCACTCACGGTCAAACCAACCGTTAGGATGTATTTCTTGTGGCCTCTTGTAGTCACATCTTTTCAGGTCAGACTTCTCTGCCATGGTATAGAATATATTATTGAGGTCATTTACGGCCTGATTGACCCCTCCTGGGCTTGTCTCATACACCTTGTTGTAGAGGTTGTGAAGCATCTCCTGCACTTCTGGTCTGTTCATTGTCTCTTTATATTTTATAGTTGACGTTTTGGACCATTTATAAGATGGGGGCAGGTTGAAGAGGCCGGTTTGATGTGGTTTTTGTGCAGATGGTTTGGTTGTGGATTTGATGTATAGAAGTAATTGGTTGTGATCTGACAGGTGCGTTTGTGGAGTGACTATGAGTGCGCCAATGTTTGCGGGGTCCATGTCCGTGATGGCATAGTCTACTACACTGCTGCCTACATGGGAGTTTAGTGTATACCTTCCTAAAGAGTCTCCCTTGGTGCGGCCATTCAGTATGTGGAGACCTAAGCTTCGACATAGATTCAGTAGTTTTTTCCCGCTTTTGTTGACGGTGCTGTCATAGCTGTTTCTCTCTTTCTGTAGGGAGTTATGACAGTCGGCCTCTGCTCCAAAGATGAAGATATTTCCATCATTGGTCAGGTAGTCTTTATCTCTCCCCGTTCTTGCATTGAGGTCTCCGTAGATGAGAACGCTGCCCAGGGTCTGGAAATGGGCGGCTTCCCTTTGTATAATCTCAAAGCTGTCTGGGTTGGAGTACGGGGACTCTGGCGGTGCGATGTACGTTGCGCAGAGATACATGTCAGACTGAGAGGTGAGGATGGAGCTGCCTATTCTTATCCAGATGTGGCTGTCTCCTCGCTTCACGGCTTTGATCTGCTCATGGAGCTCCTCCTTGTACCAGACTAATATTCCTCCTGAACACCGACCCTGCTTGATGTGTTTATTTTTCAGGGCGGGGACAGAGATTTCCCTGTATCCAGTGGGCACCAGGGACTCATTCTCTGTCCTAGTCCATGTTTCCAGGAGGATTTGTATATCGATATTTTTCAGTCTTTGGATGAAGTCTGGATCGTTAATTTTGCATCCAAAGGCTGAGGCGTTGAGGCCTTGAATATTCCAGCTGCTGATTATAAAGGACGTCATTGTGTGTCCATATACCTTGTAATGAGCGGCGCTGTGTAGGACGGGCTGGAGATGTGACTGTTGGATGTGTTGTAGATGTTCTCGTGTTGTACAGTCACATTAGTTTTTTACATAGAGTGCTGAGCAGGGTCTTTATCATCTCCATGTCTCTGCTCTGCGTGTCTCTGTGTGAGGCAGGGGGTTTCCTCCATGTCTCTGCTCTGCGTGTCTCTGTGTGAGGCAGGGTGTTTCCTCCATGTCTCTGCTCTGCGTGTCTCTGTGTGAGGCAGGGGGTTTCCTCCATGTCTCTGCTCTGCGTGTCTCTGTGTGAGGCAGGGGGTTTCCTCCATGTCTCTGCTCTGTGTGTCTCTGTGTGAGGCAGGGGGTTTCCTCCATGTCTCTGCTCTGTGTGTCTCTGTGTGAGGCAGGGGGTTTCCTCCATGTCTCTGCTCTGCGTGTCTCTGTGTGAGGCAGGGGGTTTTCTCCATGGCTTTTGCCTCTGTTGGTCTGACCTTGGGTAAAGGGGTTTTTCTCCTGGGTGTAGTGAGGTGTGTGGAGTTTGAGGTCTTTTCATTGTTAGTGATGTCTCCATGTTTTGGCTTTGGCTGGTGTGGGGTCCAGGTCTGGGGGGTCTGTTCAGTACAATGTCTTTCAGTTCTTTGGCCAGAAGGCTGACCCCTCGTTTGTTGAGGTGTTTGTCATCATACAGGTGGTGCTGCTCTATGGAGGGGTGTTGTGCCAGGCTGATGTTTGACATTGAGCTGATGTTCGCTGCCAGCTCTGTGTTGATGGCCTGGGTGATCTCGTTGGGTACATCTTTTCTTGGGAGCACGGATGATATAATTATTTTACTGTCAGGGAACTTTTGTTGTGCCGTCTTTGCTAGTTGGGTCAGTTGTTCTGCAATCTGCTGTTGCTGGTCTTGGAGGTTGTTTGTACCCGTGTGTATAATGAGATGGTTTGGATTGGTAAAATGTGGGTTATTGATGACTGATGTGACTTGTTGGATAGTTGCACAGTGAATTTTACTGACCCTTTTTCCTGGGAAGAGTCGCCATGAATTAAGGTATTTGCCATTTGAGTCAATTATTAGGACAGTATCAGGACATTGTGACTTGCGGGTGGCTTGTCTGATGCTTGTGTCCTGGGTCCTGCTTGGTGGTGTTATGTGGTGCTGCTGTGGTTCTGTGCTGGAGGATTGGTTGGCGGTCGGCTTTGTACCCACTTGTATCGCTCTGTTTTCTCCTAGTTTGTTTTCATTAATTTCAGGAATATTTATTGGGTTTGGGTGATTTGATGTACTAGCGCCCTGGTCATTGGCAGTCCTTATGTCAGCGCTCTCCCTTGCTCCTAGACTTTGTGTTTGTGGTTTTAGATTTTCTATCTCTAATCTGAGCTTTGTATTTTCTTGTTGCAGCTCTCGGAGTGTACATTGTATTTCCTGCAGAGCTGATGCATGTTCACACTTCAGTTTGTTTATCTCTTTAATTACTTGGTCATTTGTGTTTTTGTCACCGAGATTTCTTTGAAGTTCTTCTTTGAATTGTACAAAGTCTCTTTCTAATTGAGATAAACAGTCTCTGAGGGTG
>NW_027463809.1:71562-76562 GCF_050947455.1 Rhinoderma darwinii
ATGTAGATGTTGAAGAGCGTTGGACTGAGGCTGCAGCCTTGTCTGACTCCTCGGCTCTGCTGGAAATCAGCCGTTCTTCTCCCGTTCACCTTCACGCTGCATCTGTTCTCTGTGTAGGAGCTTCTGATGACGTCATAGGTTTTACCTCCTATTCCGCTCTCCAGCAGTTTCAGGAATATGCCCGGGTGCCACACTGAGTCAAAGGCCTTCTTAAAGTCCACAAAACAGGCGTAAATCTTCCCATGCTTTGTATTGTGGACGTGGCTCTTGATGAGGCTGCGCAGGGTGTAGATGTGGTCAGTGGTGCGGTGGTTTGGCATGAACCCAGCTTGGCTTTGGTGGAGGACATTGTGCTGGGTGAGGAGGCTGAGGATTCTCTTATTCAGGATGCTGTTGAACAGTTTCCCCAGGTTGCTGCTGACACATATCCCTCGGTAGTTGCCCGGGTCGTACCTGTCCCCACTCTTGTGGATTGGTGTTATAAGGCCTTGGTTCCAGATTTGCGGGAAGTAGCCGGCACTCAGCACCATATTAAATAGTTTGACTATTGCGGCCTGTATTTCTGGCGGGCTGTGTTTTATCATTTCTGGTGAGATTCTGTCTAGGCCGCTGGATTTTTTACACCTTATGTCTGAGGTTCTCTCTGTTACTTCTTGCAGTGTTATTGGTGTATCCAGGGGGTTTTGAGAATCTTTAAGTGTTTCCTCCATCGCCTTCAATTTTGATATTATTTGTTTTTGTTCTTGGCTTTGTTTTTCTTTCGGGATATCTTTGTAGAGGTCCCTGAAATATTGGAGCCAGATGTTGCCATTTTGAATATGAAGGTTGTTTTTCTTGCAATTTTTGCCCATGTGTTTCCATAATTCCCAGAACGAGTTGTCATGGAGGGCATCTTGGAGTTGGGTAAGTTTGGTGGAGATGTGCCTTTGTTTTTTCTTTCGGAGGATGGTCTTGTATTGCCTCTGTATGTTGCTGTAGGCCTCCTTCAGACCGGTGTTGTTTGGGTCTCGGTGCTTCTTATTTGAGGCATTTCTTAGGGTCTTCCGTACTTCTTTGCACTCACGGTCAAACCAACCGTTAGGATGTATTTCTTGTGGCCTCTTGTAGTCACATCTTTTCAGGTCAGACTTCTCTGCCATGGTATAGAATATATTATTGAGGTCATTTACGGCCTGATTGACCCCTCCTGGGCTTGTCTCATACACCTTGTTGTAGAGGTTGTGAAGCATCTCCTGCACTTCTGGTCTGTTCATTGTCTCTTTATATTTTATAGTTGACGTTTTGGACCATTTATAAGATGGGGGCAGGTTGAAGAGGCCGGTTTGATGTGGTTTTTGTGCAGATGGTTTGGTTGTGGATTTGATGTATAGAAGTAATTGGTTGTGATCTGACAGGTGCGTTTGTGGAGTGACTATGAGTGCGCCAATGTTTGCGGGGTCCATGTCCGTGATGGCATAGTCTACTACACTGCTGCCTACATGGGAGTTTAGTGTATACCTTCCTAAAGAGTCTCCCTTGGTGCGGCCATTCAGTATGTGGAGACCTAAGCTTCGACATAGATTCAGTAGTTTTTTCCCGCTTTTGTTGACGGTGCTGTCATAGCTGTTTCTCTCTTTCTGTAGGGAGTTATGACAGTCGGCCTCTGCTCCAAAGATGAAGATATTTCCATCATTGGTCAGGTAGTCTTTATCTCTCCCCGTTCTTGCATTGAGGTCTCCGTAGATGAGAACGCTGCCCAGGGTCTGGAAATGGGCGGCTTCCCTTTGTATAATCTCAAAGCTGTCTGGGTTGGAGTACGGGGACTCTGGCGGTGCGATGTACGTTGCGCAGAGATACATGTCAGACTGAGAGGTGAGGATGGAGCTGCCTATTCTTATCCAGATGTGGCTGTCTCCTCGCTTCACGGCTTTGATCTGCTCATGGAGCTCCTCCTTGTACCAGACTAATATTCCTCCTGAACACCGACCCTGCTTGATGTGTTTATTTTTCAGGGCGGGGACAGAGATTTCCCTGTATCCAGTGGGCACCAGGGACTCATTCTCTGTCCTAGTCCATGTTTCCAGGAGGATTTGTATATCGATATTTTTCAGTCTTTGGATGAAGTCTGGATCGTTAATTTTGCATCCAAAGGCTGAGGCGTTGAGGCCTTGAATATTCCAGCTGCTGATTATAAAGGACGTCATTGTGTGTCCATATACCTTGTAATGAGCGGCGCTGTGTAGGACGGGCTGGAGATGTGACTGTTGGATGTGTTGTAGATGTTCTCGTGTTGTACAGTCACATTAGTTTTTTACATAGAGTGCTGAGCAGGGTCTTTATCATCTCCATGTCTCTGCTCTGCGTGTCTCTGTGTGAGGCAGGGGGTTTCCTCCATGTCTCTGCTCTGCGTGTCTCTGTGTGAGGCAGGGTGTTTCCTCCATGTCTCTGCTCTGCGTGTCTCTGTGTGAGGCAGGGGGTTTCCTCCATGTCTCTGCTCTGCGTGTCTCTGTGTGAGGCAGGGGGTTTCCTCCATGTCTCTGCTCTGTGTGTCTCTGTGTGAGGCAGGGGGTTTCCTCCATGTCTCTGCTCTGTGTGTCTCTGTGTGAGGCAGGGGGTTTCCTCCATGTCTCTGCTCTGCGTGTCTCTGTGTGAGGCAGGGGGTTTTCTCCATGGCTTTTGCCTCTGTTGGTCTGACCTTGGGTAAAGGGGTTTTTCTCCTGGGTGTAGTGAGGTGTGTGGAGTTTGAGGTCTTTTCATTGTTAGTGATGTCTCCATGTTTTGGCTTTGGCTGGTGTGGGGTCCAGGTCTGGGGGGTCTGTTCAGTACAATGTCTTTCAGTTCTTTGGCCAGAAGGCTGACCCCTCGTTTGTTGAGGTGTTTGTCATCATACAGGTGGTGCTGCTCTATGGAGGGGTGTTGTGCCAGGCTGATGTTTGACATTGAGCTGATGTTCGCTGCCAGCTCTGTGTTGATGGCCTGGGTGATCTCGTTGGGTACATCTTTTCTTGGGAGCACGGATGATATAATTATTTTACTGTCAGGGAACTTTTGTTGTGCCGTCTTTGCTAGTTGGGTCAGTTGTTCTGCAATCTGCTGTTGCTGGTCTTGGAGGTTGTTTGTACCCGTGTGTATAATGAGATGGTTTGGATTGGTAAAATGTGGGTTATTGATGACTGATGTGACTTGTTGGATAGTTGCACAGTGAATTTTACTGACCCTTTTTCCTGGGAAGAGTCGCCATGAATTAAGGTATTTGCCATTTGAGTCAATTATTAGGACAGTATCAGGACATTGTGACTTGCGGGTGGCTTGTCTGATGCTTGTGTCCTGGGTCCTGCTTGGTGGTGTTATGTGGTGCTGCTGTGGTTCTGTGCTGGAGGATTGGTTGGCGGTCGGCTTTGTACCCACTTGTATCGCTCTGTTTTCTCCTAGTTTGTTTTCATTAATTTCAGGAATATTTATTGGGTTTGGGTGATTTGATGTACTAGCGCCCTGGTCATTGGCAGTCCTTATGTCAGCGCTCTCCCTTGCTCCTAGACTTTGTGTTTGTGGTTTTAGATTTTCTATCTCTAATCTGAGCTTTGTATTTTCTTGTTGCAGCTCTCGGAGTGTACATTGTATTTCCTGCAGAGCTGATGCATGTTCACACTTCAGTTTGTTTATCTCTTTAATTACTTGGTCATTTGTGTTTTTGTCACCGAGATTTCTTTGAAGTTCTTCTTTGAATTGTACAAAGTCTCTTTCTAATTGAGATAAACAGTCTCTGAGGGTGTCGGGTGAGGGGTGTGGGACATTGGGACATGGGGCAGCGGGGGTGTCGCTGGAGATTGTCTCTGTATGTCCATCTCTGGTCTGGGTTGCTGGAGTTTGTTGTTCTTTGTAAGTTTGGGCCTGGTCTTTAATATGATGAAAGATTTCTTGGAATTCCTCTAGCTTGTCCTCATTGCCTTGTATGAGAACGTTGCCGTTATTGTATAGACTTATGGTAAGTGTAATACTCCCATCATTTCCTGGGTCTTTTATTCTGATCTGTCGGCCCTTATTGATGCCACACTTTGATATGTCCTTATAGTGCTGGCACAGGGCTGTGTGCCAGGCGGAGCGGTGCTCAGTGTAGAATAATACATTTGTTTTCCTCTTGACTTCTTCTTTAGAGGTAAAGTCAGCAAAAAGTGTCTCTGGATTGTGTCTGATTGTGGCATGTTTTACTGCTTTCCTCGCTTGAATGCTCCTCTGCTCTTCGGAGTATGTGATCTCCAAGGTGCCTGACCCCCTGTTGTCTGAATCTTCTATCCCAAACTCCGTCTTATGGACATTTACTTTATTCTGCATTTCTTGTTCTAAGTTGTGATTTTCCATTTTTAGATAAATCCTTATATCTATGGTGTTGTCTCTCTAGTAGGATTGTGTTGGTGTTGCAGGAAGTTCTTACCTTTTGGATGCTCAGTTCTCTGGACTCGTCAGACTTGATGTTCTCTGCTGCAGTCTGTCCTCTAAGCAAAATTCTTGTTTTTCTTTCAAATCTTTACATTTCTTATTTTTCATGAAGAACTTTTAGTCCTGCTTCCTCCTGTCTTCCATGGAGTCTGTATTATCCAGGTTATGCCTTACAGTTTGCTCATTACAAGGTATATATTGATGTAGACTCAGGAGCTCATGTTCAGTGCTGCTTACTCCTGGGAACCATATCTATCTATCTATCTATCTATCTATCTATCTATCTATCTATCTATCTATCTATCTATCTATCTATCTATCTATCTATCTATCTAGCTAGCTAGCTAGCTAGCTATCTATCTATCTATCTATCTATCTATCTATCTATCTATCTATCTATCTATCTATCTATCTATCTATCTATCTATCTATCTATCTATCTATCTATCTATCTTCTATCTATCTATCTATCTATCTATCTATCTATCTATCTATCTATCTATCTATCTATCTATCTATCTATCATCTATCTATCTATCTATCTATCTATCTATCTATCTATCTATCTATCTATCTATCTATCT
>NW_027463809.1:86562-91562 GCF_050947455.1 Rhinoderma darwinii
AACTTTGCCTGCTGCTGTGTAGATGGGCCCAGAATGATAGCGCCCTCTTCTGGATTGTGAGGTGTAGTGGGAATCTGCCCAGTTCTGCCCGACAGGCACTATTTGAGGTGCTCCGATGGACTTGGAGAAGGTGTTTGCAGAATTCTAGGTGGAAGATTTCTGTTGGGCTGGAATCCCACCTTGACCAGTCTGGGTATGTGTCCGGACCCCAGACTTCACTGGCATACAGGAGGATTGGGGAGATGATGGAGTCAAAGATTTTCAGCCAGACCGTCACTGGTGGTTTGAGATGATATAGTTTTCGTCTGATGGCATAGAAGGTTTTGCACGCCTTGTCTTTCAGAATCTCTATGGCTTGTTTAAAGCTTCCTGATTGGTTGATTTCTAGGCCCAGGTAAGTGTACCTGTCGGTCGCTGTGATTGTGGCGTTATTTAGTGTGAAGGTCGGGTGCCTGGGGGATTTTGAGTTTCTCTTCTGGAACACCATGATGTTGGTTTTCTTGGCATTGATGGGTAGTGCCCACGTGGAGCTGAATTTTTCTAGGATTTGCAGGTTGTCTTGGAGACCTTTCTCGGTTGGTGATAGTAACAGAAGGTCATCTGCATACAGCAGGAATTTCACCTGGGTGTCATGGAGGGCGAGACCTGGTGCTGAGGAGGATTCCAGAGCTGTGGCCAGTTCATTGATGTAGATGTTGAAGAGCGTTGGACTGAGGCTGCAGCCTTGTCTGACTCCTCGGCTCTGCTGGAAATCAGCCGTTCTTCTCCCGTTCACCTTCACGCTGCATCTGTTCTCTGTGTAGGAGCTTCTGATGACGTCATAGGTTTTACCTCCTATTCCGCTCTCCAGCAGTTTCAGGAATAGGCCCGGGTGCCACACTGAGTCAAAGGCCTTCTTAAAGTCCACAAAACAGGCGTAAATCTTCCCATGCTTTGTATTGTGGACGTGGCTCTTGATGAGGCTGCGCAGGGTGTAGATGTGGTCAGTGGTGCGGTGGTTTGGCATGAACCCAGCTTGGCTTTGGTGGAGGACATTGTGCTGGGAGAGGAAGCTGAGGATTCTCTTATTCAGGATGCTGTTGAACAGTTTCCCCAGGTTGCTGCTGACACATATCCCTCGGTAGTTGGCCGGGTCGTACCTGTCCCCACTCTTGTGGATTGGTGTTATAAGGCCTTGGTTCCAGATTTGCGGGAAGTAGCCGGCACTCAGCACCATATTAAATAGTTTGACTATTGCGGCCTGTATTTCTGGCGGGCTGTGTTTTATAATTTCTGGTGAGATTCTGTCTAGGCCGCTGGATTTTTTACACCTTATGTCTGAGGTTCTCTCTGTTACTTCTTGCAGTGTTATTGGTGTATCCAGGGGGTTTTGAGAATCTTTAAGTGTTTCCTCCATCGCCTTCAATTTTGATATTATTTGTTTTTGTTCTTGGCTTTGTTCTTCTTTCGGGATATCTTTGTAGAGGTCCCTGAAATATTGGAGCCAGATGTTGCCATTTTGAATATGAAGGTTGTTTTTCTTGCAATTTTTGCCCATGTGTTTCCATAATTCCCAGAACGAGTTGTCATGGAGGGCGTCTTGGAGTTGGGTAAGTTTGGTGGAGATGTGCCTTTGTTTTTTCTTTCGGAGGATGGTCTTGTATTGCCTCTGTATGTTGCTGTAGGCCTCCTTCAGACCGGTGTTGTTTGGGTCTCGGTGCTTCTTATTTGAGGCATTTCTTAGGGTCTTCCGTACTTCTTTGCACTCACGGTCAAACCAACCGTTAGGATGTATTTCTTGTGGCCTCTTGTAGTCACATCTTTTCAGGTCAGACTTCTCTGCCATGGTATAGAATATATTATTGAGGTCATTTACGGCCTGATTGACCCCTCCTGGGCTTGTCTCATACACCTTGTTGTAGAGGTTGTGAAGCATCTCCTGCACTTCTGGTCTGTTCATTGTCTCTTTATATTTTATAGTTGACGTTTTGGACCATTTATAAGATGGGGGCAGGTTGAAGAGGCCGGTTTGATGTGGTTTTTGTGCAGATGGTTTGGTTGTGGATTTGATGTATAGAAGTAATTGGTTGTGATCTGACAGGTGCGTTTGTGGAGTGACTATGAGTGCGCCAATGTTTGCGGGGTCCATGTCCGTGATGGCATAGTCTACTACACTGCTGCCTACATGGGAGTTTAGTGTATACCTTCCTAAAGAGTCTCCCTTGGTGCGGCCATTCAGTATGTGGAGTCCTAAGCTTCGACATAGATTCAGTAGTTTTTTCCCGCTTTTGTTGACGGTGCTGTCATAGCTGTTTCTCTCTTTCTGTAGGGAGTTATGACAGTCGGCCTCTGCTCCAAAGATGAAGATGTTTCCATCATTGGTCAGGTAGTCTTTATCTCTCCCCGTTCTTGCATTGAGGTCTCCGTAGATGAGAACGCTGCCCAGGGTCTGGAAATGGGCGGCTTCCCTTTGTATAATCTCAAAGCTGTCTGGGTTGGAGTACGGGGACTCTGGCGGTGCGATGTACGTTGCGCAGAGATACATGTCAGACTGAGAGGTGAGGATGGAGCTGCCTATTCTTATCCAGATGTGGCTGTCTCCTCGCTTCACGGCTTTGATCTGCTCATGGAGCTCCTCCTTGTACCAGACTAATATTCCTCCTGAACACCGACCCTGCTTGATGTGTTTATTTTTCAGGGCGGGGACAGAGATTTCCCTGTATCCAGTGGGCACCAGGGACTCATTCTCTGTCCTAGTCCATGTTTCCAGGAGGATTTGTATATCGATATTTTTCAGTCTTTGGATGAAGTCTGGATCGTTAATTTTGCATCCAAAGGCTGAGGCGTTGAGGCCTTGAATATTCCAGCTGCTGATTATAAAGGACGTCATTGTGTGTCCATATACCTTGTAATGAGCGGCGCTGTGTAGGACGGGCTGGAGATGTGACTGTTGGATGTGTTGTAGATGTTCTCGTGTTGTACAGTCACATTAGTTTTTTACATAGAGTGCTGAGCAGGGTCTTTATCATCTCCATGTCTCTGCTCTGTGTGTCTCTGTGTGAGGCAGGGGGTTTCCTCCATGTCTCTGCTCTGCGTGTCTCTGTGTGAGGCAGGGTGTTTCCTCCATGTCTCTGCTCTGCGTGTCTCTGTGTGAGGCAGGGGGTTTCCTCCATGTCTCTGTTCTTCGTGTCTCTGTGTGAGGCAGGGGGTTTCCTCCATGTCTCTGCTCTGTGTGTCTCTGTGTGAGGCAGGGGGTTTCCTCCATGTCTCTGCTCTGTGTGTCTCTGTGTGAGGCAGGGGGTTTCCTCCATGTCTCTGCTCTGCGTGTCTCTGTGTGAGGCAGGGGGTTTTCTCCATGGCTTTTGCCTCTGTTGGTCTGACCTTGGGTAAAGGGGTTTTTCTCCTGGGTGTAGTGAGGTGTGTGGAGTTTGAGGTCTTTTCATTGTTAGTGATGTCTCCATGTTTTGGCTTTGGCTGGTGTGGGGTCCAGGTCTGGGGGGTCTGTTCAGCACAATGTCTTTCAGTTCTTTGGCCAGAAGGCTGACCCCTCGTTTGTTGAGGTGTTTGTCATCATACAGGTGGTGCTGCTCTATGGAGGGGTGTTGTGCCAGGCTGATGTTTGACATTGAGCTGATGTTCGCTGCCAGCTCTGTGTTGATGGCCTGGGTGATCTCGTTGGGTACATCTTTTCTTGGGAGCACGGATGATATAATTATTTTACTGTCAGGGAACTTTTGTTGTGCCGTCTTTGCTAGTTGGGTCAGTTGTTCTGCAATCTGCTGTTGCTGGTCTTGGAGGTTGTTTGTACCCGTGTGTATAATGAGATGGTTTGGATTGGTAAAATGTGGGTTATTGATGACTGATGTGACTTGTTGGATAGTTGCACAGTGAATTTTACTGACCCTTTTTCCTGGGAAGAGTCGCCGTGAATTAAGGTATTTGCCATTTGAGTCAATTATTGGGACAGTATCAGGACATTGTGACTTGCGGGTGGCTTGTCTGATGCTTGTGTCCTGGGTCCTGCTTGGTGGTGTTATGTGGTGCTGCTGTGGTTCTGTGCTGGAGGATTGGTTGGCGGTCGGCTTTGTACCCACTTGTATCGCTCTGTTTTCTCCTAGTTTGTTTTCATTAATTTCAGGAATATTTATTGGGTTTGGGTGATTTGATGTACTAGCGCCCTGGTCATTGGCAGTCCTTATGTCAGCGCTCTCCCTTGCTCCTAGACTTTGTGTTTGTGGTTTTAGATTTTCTATCTCTAATCTGAGCTTTGTATTTTCTTGTTGCAGCTCTCGGAGTGTACATTGTATTTCCTGCAGAGCTGATGCATGTTCACACTTCAGTTTGTTTATCTCTTTAATTACTTGGTCATTTGTGTTTTTGTCACCGAGATTTCTTTGAAGTTCTTCTTTGAATTGTACAAAGTCTCTTTCTAATTGAGATAAACAGTCTCTGAGGGTGTCGGGTGAGGGGTGTGGGACATTGGGACATGGGGCAGCGGGGGTGTCGCTGGAGATTGTCTCTGTATGTCCATCTCTGGTCTGGGTTGCTGGAGTTTGTTGTTCTTTGTAAGTTTGGGCCTGGTCTTTAATATGATGAAAGATTTCTTGGAATTCCTCTAGCTTGTCCTCATTGCCTTGTATGAGAACGTTGCCGTTATTGTATAGACTTATGGTAAGTGTAATACTCCCATCATTTCCTGGGTCTTTTATTCTGATCTGTCGGCCCTTATTGATGCCACACTTTGATATGTCCTTATCTATCTATCTATCTATCTATCTATCTATCCATCCATCCATCCATCCATCCATCTATCTATCTATCTATCTATCTATCTATCTATCTATCTATCTATCTATCTATCTATCTATCTATCTATCTATCTATCTATCCATCTATCTCATATCTATCTATCTATCCATCTATCTATCTCATATCTATCTATCTATCTATCTATCTATCTATCTATCTATCTATCTATCTATCTATCTATCTATCTATCTATCTATCTATCTATCTATCCA
>NW_027463809.1:109062-110686 GCF_050947455.1 Rhinoderma darwinii
TATCTATCCATCCATCCATCCATCATCCATCTATCTATCTATCTATCTATCTATCTATCTATCTATCTATCTATCTATCTATCTATCTATCTATCTATCTATCCATCTATCTCATATCTATCTATCTATCTATCTATCTATCTATCTATCTATCTATCTATCTATCTATCTATCTATCTATCTATCTATCTATCTATCTATCTATCTATCTATCCATCTATCTCATATCTATCTATCTATCTATCTATCTATCTATCTATCTATCTATCTATCTATCTATCTATCTTCTATCTATCTATCTATCTATCTATCTATCTATCTATCTATCTATCTATCTATCTATCTATCTATCTATCTATCTATCTATCCAATTCAATTCAATTCAATTCAAAGAAGCTTTATTGGCAGGACCAAATACATATTAGCATTGCCAAAGCAAGTAAAAAGTAAGGGAATGAGGGATAGGGACTGAGGGCTTGGGGATAGGGACACATCTAGGGTCGGGGTTATACAAGTCCATGGCATATCATGTCTCTCTCAGTTTATGGCATGCAGTGACATATTGATGCCGCTGTGCCCATCTATCTATCTATCTATCTATCTATCTATCTATCTATCTATCTATCTATCTATCTATCTATCTATCTATCTATTTATCTATCTATCATCTATCTATCTATCTATCTATCTATCATCTATCTATCTATCTATCTATCTATCTATCTATCTATCTATCTATCTATCTATCTATCTATCTATCATCTATCTATCTATCTATCTATCTATCTATCTATCTATCTATCTATCTATCTATCTATATACATCTATCTCATATCTATCTATCTATCTATCTATCTATCTATCTATCTATCTATCTATCTATCTATCTATCTATCTATCTATCTATCTATCTATCTATCTATCTTATCTATCTATCTATCATCTATCTATCTATCTATCTATCTATCTATCTATCTATCTATCTATCTATCTATCTATCTATCTATCTATACATCTATCTCATATCTATCTATCTATCTATCTATCTATCTATCTATCTATCTATCTATCTATCTATCTATCTATCTATCTATCTATCTATCCATCTATCTATCTCATATCTATCTATCTATCTATCTATCTATCTATCTATCTATCTATCTATCTATCTATCTATCTATCTATCTATCTATCTATCTATCTATCTATCAAATTCAAATTCAAATTCAAATTCAAAGAAGCTTTATTGGCAGGACCAAATACATATTAGCATTGCCAAAGCAAGTAAGAAGTAAGGGAATGAGGGATAGGGACTGAGGGCTTGGGGATAGGGACACATCTAGGGTCGGGGTTATACAAGTCCATGGCATATCATGTCTCTCTCAGTTTATGGCATGCAGTGACATATTGTGCCGCTGTGCCCATCTATCTATCTATCTATCTATCTATCTATCTATCTATCTATCTATCTATCTATCTATCTATCTATCTATCATCTATCTATCTATCTATCTATCTATCTATCTATCTATCTATCTATCTATCTATCTATCTATCTATCTATCTATCTATCTATCTATCTATCTATCTATCATCTATCTATCTATCTATCTATCTATCTATC